>NC_135781.1:32018904-32079730 GCF_028453695.1 Augochlora pura
GAGAGGGAAAGAAAGAGATAGAGAGAAAGAGAGAGGGAAAGAAAGAGGTAGAGAGAAAGAGAGAGGGAAAGAGAAATAGAGAGTAAAAGAGAGAGATAGAGAGGAAAATAGAAATAGAAAGGAAAAGAGAAAAATAGAGAGAAAGAGAGAGGAAAAGAGAGGGTTAGAGAGGAAAAGAGAGGGATAGAGAGGAAAAGAGAGGGTTAGAGAGGAAAAGAGAAATAGAGGGGAAAAGAGAAATAAAGAGGAAAAGAGAAATAAAGAGGGAAAGAGAGAGGAAAAGAGAAATAGAGAGGGAAAGAGAGGGATACAGAGAGGGGGAGAGAGAGAGAGAGAACAGTACCACGAACAGCCGTTTCCAACCCCCGAACTACGGCGCTTCGCGCACCCCCGGTCTCCCAAACGTCCGATCTACCCTCTCTTCCACCACCTCGGGGGAACGAAGGAACGAACCAGGCTCCCTCCCAGCTGCCACCCACCAGCCCCTCCATCCCGACGGACCACCCCTCCAGTTACCCACCACCGCCGCCGCCGCCGCCGCCGCCGTCGCCACCACCGCGATACATTGCAATACACGGTTCTTGTCTCCACGCTACCTACCTACGTGCAGGGTCACACAGTGCTCCACCGAATCCATAGCTCCCGCTACACACTAGGCCACTGGGTAGAGCAGCAGCAGCAGCAGCTAGCGCCGTATCGGTCCTTTTCCATATCCCTTCCTCCGCGCGACCATCTTTTCCTACTTTTCTCGTAGTATCGGTGTATCGGACGGACCTCCCCCCCGACGCGCACACCCTCGGCCCCTGTCAAAGGCCTTGCAGTTATCTTGGTTCTCTTCGCGCCGGCTTCGTGCCACACGACGACGAACGACGAGCAACGACGACGACGACGACGACGGACGACGACGCGAAACCACCCAGCGCCGCAACACCCGCCGCCAACACGTAAACACAACAACGCGCACCCGGCGGACGGCGACGCACGCGTACAAAGGCGGCCGACGTTTACGGACCAATTTCGTTTTTACGCGATACACGGTTACACCAGCCGGGCGGGGGCGGCGTGCGATCTCGATCACCGGCGCGGGATCAGATCCTCCATCTACGGCAGCACCAGCAGCAGCAGCACCGAAGATCCGTCCTACGCAGTGGTAAAAAGATATCGTCAGTGAGTGTCAGTGCGGATAAGGCCAATCTCTCGTAGTGCGCGCACAGTGCACAACGCAGTGTTTACCCGGTGACCGCTGGCACAGTGAAACACGTGTGCACAACAGAAGAAGAAGAACCGTCTCCAATCCGTCGCGATCCGACGGCTCGCGAAACTACCGTCCGCGTCGTCAAAGTTCTTTGAAAAGGGGGGTGTGATTCGCGACATCCGCGACGAGCCGGCGGCGGCCACCGTCCGCGACATTGTGACCGATTGTTGTTCCCAGTGATCTGTGCACGAGAAAACCACGCGTGTGATTCGCCGCGAGTTCTGTTGTGCTTCGAGTGGTTCCGCGCGAGAAGAAGCGACGGCGTCGACGGTCCTGCGAGCTTTCTGCACTTGTTGCGATCGGCGGACGGAACCGGCTGGCTCGACACCGTCGGAACGGCCGTCGACGGCTCGCGATCGAGAGTTTTAATCGGCGACCGTGTTGTCGTCTGCCAGACAGAATCGTCGAGCGATATTCGACGGCAATAACGCGCGGCCGAACACCGGCGCGGCCGCCGGGCGGCGAACGTAAAAGTAGTCGGGCCGTAGGCAGTGCGAGCCACGTGAAACTGCTCGGTATTTTGCCAGGCAGTGCCGCTCGTAGACGCTTGAAACCCCTTGGTTTCCCGCGCACAGCACGAGCCCCGGCACACACAACCGCCCCGACCAACCAACCGACGAGTCTACCCACCGCCACCAGCCCCTACACACAACAACCCAACGAAGCATCCCCCACTCTGAATCGCACAACAGCCTGAGCGGAAGTGCTAGTCAGTCGGCGAGCGACCTTCCAACATTACGGGTTAGGTTCCCTCTTTTTCCACCCGTGTTGTATCGTCGTCGGGCCTCGTTTACGGAAACCGGTGAGCGAGCGGACGAGAGCGATAGAGAGAGAGAGACGAGCTAGAGAGGAGAGAGAAAGAGAATTATAGTTGACGAGAAGAGAGCTGTTGCTACTATTGTTACGGCTGATCGTGTCGAAGAGAACGAGTCGACGACCGGTTAGCTCTCGCTGGTTCGCGATGTCCAAGGAGTGAGACGCGGCCACCACGTATCTCTCGGCGTAAACAGAGAGCGAGCGGACGCAGGCTGGAATGACAGGAACGCGTGCGTGCTCCTTCTGACAGTTCGTGATACGCGGCACACCGTTGCACAACAGTGGTTCTACCGAGTGGATTTGTTACGTTTTTCTACATGGTTCTACGCACGTGCGACGCGCGGACACGGTGTTCCTAGTTCCGCGAGCTCCGAAAAGAGCGGAAGAAAACATAGAGAGCGACGCTGTCAACGTCCGACAGTTGCAAAGAGTGTTAGAGATCGTGTTGCCGGTCTCTGTCTTCGCCGCGTTAACTCCACGAATGTAAATCAGCGGGCGCCTGAGGAGGCGAGTGGCCGATCAATTGTGTACTTGTTGAACGGAGAGGCTGGCGTCGCGACTTCGATACACCGGCACCCGGTGCGATCCGATTCGCGGAGGAGGAGGAGGAGGAGGAGGCCGAGCAGGCTGTTCTCTGGTTTGAAGGCAGCAACGTGTAGCTCGTATGCTCCCGGTGTCGCGGGAGAAACGATAAACTCGCGGCGGTCGTATCGGCAGCAGCCTGAGGGATCGACGTACGCGGCGACTCAAGCGACTCGACCACGTGGTTATGAGTGTGCATCGACCTTGTCGGGATTCACCGGTACACATCAGCGGAGACTCGAGCGCGGCGGTCCTCTCCAGCATCGAGAAATCATCGTCGCGGCCTTTTCAGCTCTAACGAAGACTGTGATCCCCGGTGATCGGTCCTCGAGAGATCGCGTTCGAAGTGCGTGCGTGTGTGATTGCTTGAGTTTCTGACTTCGTGCCGTTGTTCGACTTCAGCGAATCCGTCGTTCGGCAAGAGAACGCTGCGAGGAGGTCACGCCGGTCGAAGTGAAGGGACCGAGGAAGGGTGTACGGTGCGAGAGAGAACGTCTCGTGGTTGAGAAGTCTCTCGTTCACCTTGGTGATCGAGGATATCAGGTTCGACTCGGGGTTCGTTGCGACCAGGAGCGCCCCAAAGTAGCAAGATCCCGCCCGCAGGAGAGCGCAAGCTGAAAGAGGCCCAGGTGGAGGTGGTACAGTCCGGTTCAACAATCGGCATCGGCGGGTTGTATCAGAGGCCCCGATTAGGCGGGTGGGTGCAGTGGTGCCGTGGTTGCAGAAGGGCCAGCGAGGTTGGGGTGGCCTCGTCCACGGGCGCCTTGGCACCGAGTGCACCGGGCCCCGGGGCTGCGGTGGTGGGCTGCCTGGTTGGGGTGTACCCGTGTTCTCCCTCCTCCACGGGGCCCAGGGGCCCCCTAACTCATCACCCCCAGGCGATACCCAATCAGCAACAACAACCGATCGGCTGCCGTGCCTGTTGCTGCGTGCATAGCAACCACCAGCCAGCTTCGGTCCAGCTTACCAGTCAGCGGGGCGGCCTATCACTGAGGGTAGCGAGGGTGGCGTCCACCACCTCCGTCCGAGCCGCCCCCTACGCCCACCCCCAGCACCAGGAGCTGGGGCAGGAGTGCAGGTAATGATAAATCACTAAACAATACATTGTAGCTTCACCCGAGACACGTATAGGGTACTACCGTACTGCTACCGAGACAAATACTACTCCACTACAACTGCTACCACTGCAACTGCTACCAATACTACAACTGCTACTACTACTACAACTGATACCACAACTACTGCTACTAGTACTACTACTGTTACCAATACTACTGCTACCACAACTACCACTACTGCAACCACTGGTACTACAACCACTACTGCAACTATTAGTACTACAACCACTACTCCTACTACTACTACTGCTACCGCTACCACTACTACTACTATCACTGCTACATCTGCCCCCTGACTCTGTTGGTCGTCGTCGTCGGCATTGTACGATAGAAATAGTACAAAAAAAAAGTATAAAAGCACAGAAAGTACAATCGGAGATAATCTTGTATAACGTAGTAGCGAAAGTTTGCGAAAAAGAAACAAAAACACGGTTGACGGTGTAGAGACAAGGTTATCCAAAAAAAAAACCAAAAACGCACGAAAAAGGTGTAGGGAGGAGACGGGGGCATTGGGTGGAGGTGGTGCGCACATCCTCGGCAGCCCGATGCTGTTCGTCCCGTTCACGGTGCCCACCTTCCCCGCGACGCATCATCAAACGACCCATCCAGCGCATCAGACGCACCATCAACAGCTGCAGCCCGCCAGCCAGAACCCGGTACAGCAGCCGCAACAACTCACCCAGCTCAATCAGCTGAGCCATCTGAATCACCAAGGCATTGTGCCGGCGACGACCACGCAGCCGACGATACATAGCACCAGCTGTTCGCCGCAGCAACAAGCAACCACACCGAACAAGGTAAAAAAAGCAACAACAACACCTCTTTAACGCTTCTATGATTAGTTAGGGGGATACGCAAGACCCCGCGTCTAGATTACTTTAACCCTTAGCTGTCCAATGTCGAGTGCGTTGGACACAGATACGAACATCAATGTTCATCGATAGACTCTGTACTACCGTCATACTTGGCTGAAAATTAATTAATACGGAATGTTATTTAATGACAGCTTTTGTAACAAGATGATGGCCTCTGCAACAATGCGATGATCTTTGTCACAAGATGATAGCCTCTGTAACAATGCGATGATCTTTGCAACAAGATCATAACCTTTGTAATGAAGTAATTTTTGTTTTCAAGCTAAGGGACAATTAGAGAGTATTATATTAAAGAAAAATGAGATTCGAGACTCGAATAATAGCATCGCCTCTTGATCTAAATTATCCATTTTTGTTTATAAACTAAGAGACAATTAAAGAGAGTTAAATTAAATAGAAACAAGTCTCTAGACTCAAATAATAATATCGTGTTTTCCTAAATTGTCCTTTTTTATTTATAAACTAACAGACACTTAGAAATCATTTACAATTAACATTACTTTCAACTGAAAAAAGTATATACAACAAAATATCATTTCCATCTCGCAATATCATAGTAATCGAGGATCCCCCTACTCAAAAACGGGAGTAGATCCTTACACGTATTTGCGCGAGAGGATTAGGGTGATATCTCGCGCGAGATAATTCTAAAATTCATCATTACGGCTCGCGTGACAGTTAAAGAATAATATTCGTATATCTCGATATATCCCCCGGCGGGGCGAGTCGTTCATCATCGAGTTACCAGTGTTTCCGGTCCGCTGATTTGCGCATCAGTGATACACTTCAGTCCATCCAATTAAACGTGAAATCGGAACTATGCGACTATACGGAAAACAACGATTCGCTGTTTTCGCGGCGCGAGATGCCTGAACATAGTCGTAGCAAAGTAACAGCATCTGAAATAAAAGTGTGAAAAAAGCAGGACGATTTTCTCCGATAAAACAACCATAATATGGACCTAATACCCATAGATAAAAAACACGTATAAAAATCCGACGAATAAAGTAAGTTAGTCGTTCGCTGATCTCGTTAACACTCTTTAACTCTTTAACGTGTCACGTGCACCATCGATGATACTTAATTACCTTTGCCAATAACTTGCAAAATTTAATCGATTTAAAAAATAGTATATAACAAATCTAGAATTAAAGAATTAATTTCCACCACAAGAACGAATCGTGAATTTGTTTCATTATTATGTACTATTATCAATAATTAACAAATTATTAGTTAGTCTAAGAAAGTAGATTTATAAGCTACCGGTCGGTGAATTGTCAACGACAAATAAGTGTAAATCTAAAGCAGTTTCCAGAGCGCGTAACAGTATTTGTATTCGCCGCGGCTATTTTTTAACGAAATCGAATTTCGTGTAATTTCGCGTAATTAGGTGTTTGCTTATGAAAATATAAATCTGCCGGGAGTTCCGCCGGCTAATTATTACCGGGCGGAGAAGCGCCGTTACGACGGGTTCGTTAAAAATGATTTATTCATGTCAATAAGCCAACAAAACCGTTCCTACCTCTCCCTCTCTCTCTCTCTCTCTCTCTCTTTCTCTCTTATTTCGTTTTCACGGCTCGGCCGTATCATTTTCACTCGTTCCCGTGTTTCGCCGTTCTCGTTCCGTTTCGAAAATAATCGGCGGCCTCGGGTGCATCGGTTGCAACGGCGCACCGATAATGATAGTTGAGCGTCGAGGATGCTACTTTTAAAAAACAAAAAAAAAAAGAGCTCATAGCAGAAAAACGGCACGCGGTAATACGATCCACAATTAGCGCGAATGTTTATAAGAAAATTAAATTTACAATGTTCCGGCGAATCTCTTCGTATTATTTTAACAACGTGCGCGCGCGCGGCGAGTGCGCAGCAGGAAACAGATTTCGCGGAATGCGATATTTTTGCGTTAATTATATAGCGGCGTTAACGATTCTCTATCGAGTTTATCGTATCGCGCGTATATCAGGTAACCAATTAATACAACAACGATGATATTAATTTGTTTATTGTGTCGCTGACGAGAGATCGAATTTATTGATATTGTCGGCGATGTGGATAGACACGTTACTTGTTATATGGGGTTAGATACCGATCGAATGATTGTGAATACAGTGCTATGGTTCGCAGCAAGTAGAATCGGTCGACCATGGTTAGACACGTTAGTTTAGTTTCGATGCGATGGTTTGAAATATAATTGATCTTTTAGTGGCGAATTCTGTGCGAATAAACTTTGCTGATATTTGTGGCGAAACTCCCTGTTATTTTTATGTATATGTAAAAATAATATTCGGCAAAATTGAACAATTTTTATTTCAGTAAAATATCAATCTTTATGGGGATCTTTATTTCTATTTTTAATTCTGTGATCTTTGATATTGGAAAAGAGTTGCTTCTATCGCAATAATAAATATAAAAACCGCGCTTTCCTCGAATCCCCAAATCCACCCTCCCAGTAAAAAGATGCTCTCGTCGTAGACGCCTCGTCGCAAAGGATAACGAAAAAAATCATCCTTCGCACCGCCGCGTCATTCGATAGGAGCACGATGGAGTCAGCGTCGGTGCCGCGTCGCCCGTTATCAATACCCGGGAATCGATGTCACGCTTAGAATCAATATACGGGAAACAATAGACTCGCCAGTGAAATCGGACAGGGCTGTCACGCGACTCTCTCTCTCTCTCGGCTATATCGGATCCCCCCGGTGGTACAAATTCGACGGTGGCCGGGGCGATCTTATCGGCGCGAGCACCCGCGGCATAAAGGACATAATAACACTTAATTGATATCCATCGATTGGGGGGGAGATCCCGTAACGGCGTCGCCGCGAACGGAGAAGCGAGAGACACGGACGCGCTGGTTTGCCGGCGCGTCTACTCGCGTTTACAAGTAGCTTCTTGTTCACGGTATCGCCGGGACGCATCGATTGCTTCCTTCATTCTTCTCGCCCGGGGTACCCGTCGCGAGACGTGCCTCTCTTATCCTGGCCGGGATTCAAGTCAATTTTCTTTAGCGGGCCATAACTCGCGGCCGAGGGTCGCGCCGCGGCGCTGCCAGCGGCGTCGTCGACAAGGGAACACGCACAGCGTGGATACGCGTTTCGCCGTTGCCAGCGAGAACTTCCTTTAATTCTTGAGATCTGGCAGTCCGCGCGGGTGGTATTTCCTTCGCCGCGCGCGGGCTACGACGCACTCCGGAACCAGCGCGATAGCCTCGGCGATGCGACCGTCTTCGTACTGATCGCGTTGGCGACGCGGCGCTTAGATATGGAATTCTTCTGTATCCGCGCTACGATATTCTAAATTCTTAGTGAAATCGGACCGTGGAATGATATACTGAGATAAAGAACAGAATATAATGGAATTATATTTTGCACTCGAATGCAAAGGGTTGAGTACTGTTAAGTAAAATTATAATGCTTGAGGTCTGGTGATTGGCTGAACTCTTTGTTGACTTAACCCTTCAGTAAGGGTTTATTAAGTATCAAATTACCCTTTATTAAGTATCGAAGGCGTTTATATAAATCTTGAAAGAGGTCCACGTGACTCATTTTGCGTATTTATTCTAGCCTTTTCCAGACCTTTTTGTATATCCAGGTAAAACATGGCTGTCCAAAGCTGTCCGTGGATAAGTCTGTTTCTCTCACTGGCGCCGCCACACGCCACATTCCGATCAGAAGAAAAGACGCATCGTTCTATCGCGCGAGTTATCAATTAGCCGGGGCCTCGCAGACCGAGCGTAACCGCACCGAGACAAGACCGAGCAGCTTCGCAGTGAATTGATCGCTGGCTGCCCTCCACCTCTTTCTCGCGTCCTCGCCCCACCGACTCTCTCGCCTTTGTCGGCCAACATCGCTAAATTAAGACGAATTGACCCGCGAAACTTTTTCAATCACCGGCAAATTATTCTTGATACGGTATAGTCGGCTGCTGCGTCATTTCGAGAGCCGCGAGGATTTTGTTGCGGCTTTCGAGCGCGACGGCGGTGATATTGTATGTTTAAATTTTAGAAATTGTTTAGTACTGAAATTGTTGCCATGAGTCGCAAGAATCAATTCAGTACGCACAAAACTACACTTTGTTGCATAGAAAGTAAATACTGTAAGCCAGAAATTTTTGAAACAAAGAGGGTTAAAACGCAAATGAAACGAGAAACAAAAATAACGCGCAGCGCGGAAATAATTGGAAAAGGGTATCGTGTACTCGGATTAATAGAATAGAAGATCTAACTGACGCCGATACGTAAGCATTGCAGTATCGCGTACGCTCGACTGTATACGCGATCCATGCGCCACGGTGTATGCAAAACATATACACGATGATACATATATACATATATATGTATGTATATGTGTACACGGTACAGAATACTAATTATCTGTTACAACATATAACGTTGTCTGCACAAAATAGCTACGCTGTAATGATTACTCGATTAATGTATGTGCAACATCGCCCGGGATCCCCTATATGCATGCTTCTCAAATCTCTAAACGATAAATTCCGAGTTCCCTAATTCACCAATGCTTCGACTTAATATATTCAATTTAACAGAGGAAGTTCCATTAATGTTTTAATTCAAGAATGCATTCACTTCAATTGCATTTTATTTACAGACTAGTGTCTTATAATCTTGCCCCCTAAAAATCGCATCCCCCTCGACACGCTTCGACTTAATATATTAAATTTAACAGAGCAGGTTTCATTAACTTTATAATTCAAGAATGCATTTACTTCAATTGCATTTTATTTACAGACTAGTGTCTTCTAATCTTGCCCCCTAAAAATCGCATCCCCCCGACGCGACTAAATCCGCGTCGTCCTCGGATACACGGTAAAATACATACCCGAATAATCATCGGACATCGCCGAGCGAAGAAGACAGAAGCCTCCGCTCCCCCCTCTTGCCCGACAAGTTTGTCCGTAAATCCGGTCGTCCCCGGGATTCCGAGCACTATCGGCCGATCAAACGCAATTAATGGTGAATACAAATAAACGTTCGTGACGAAGGCTGCACGGGGTTCGCGTCCTCCTGTCGGAGCAGGCGGAGAAGGAGACGGGGAACTTCGGGCTAAGGCGAGCGGGCTCTCTCTCTCTCTCTTTCTCTCTCTCTCTTCGCGAAAGAATGAACGAGAGCGATAAAGAAGGTGGAGGATCGGCAGGGGGACAACGGACGAGGGAATAACAGAATTTCTAAAGCAAAAGGGAGAAGAGCCCGATAGCCCCCAAACCCCCCCTCATCCTTCGCCTTCTTCACCCCCGCGGAAGGTAGCGTAGAAGGAGCGGCAAGACTTTGAGAGTTGTTCGCGTAACTTTATTAATTAGGGGCCGTTACTCCTTGTTGCTCGATACACCTTATATACCTACCACGGTCGCGGCTCCTCTCTCTCTCTCTTTCTCTCTCTCTCTTTATCTATCTATCTTTCTATCTTTCTCTCGCTCTCGTTCGATCTCTCTCTCTCTCTCGATGTTAGGCTCTGCCTCTCTCTCTCTCTCTCTCTCTCTCTCTCGATGTTAGGCTCTGCCTCTTTCTCTCTCTCTCTCTCTCTCTCTCTCCCTCTATCCATCTATCTATCTCTCTCTCTCTCTCCACCCCCGTACAAAGAAGAACGAGCATCTCGTCCTTCATCTGCTTTACCTCCCGGCGCCGTCCGCGACGCCCTTGCTTATACGGGCCCGCCGCGTATCGATCATCGTCAATGTCCACCGCATAGTTCCCGATAGATCGTGTGCGCCGCCGCCGCCGCGCGCGTTATTGCCTCTCAAAAGACCGTGGCCCCGTTATTGTGTTTCGTACAATTACTTCGCGTGCGAGACGCCATCGGCTCGGATTACTTCGAAAACAAGTTCTGAATGACGACGACGTCGATTCCACCCCATCTCGCCCACCCCCCTGAACGGGTTCGTTTTAACGCCTCTGTTGACACCCAGGAGAAGGCTCGTTTAAGCTGCAGACCGCCGCCGCGGAATTTTCTTACGATTCGGTGTCGGGGAACGATGGCTGCTCGAATGAGCAGTCGCAAGTTGTCTTGACGGATTTAATAGATATTTGTGAGGTTATGTCAGGTTATGTAATTTTTTGCATTGTCGTTCATAAGATGTCGGCGGTTTTTGACACTGTTTATAGAATTGATGTGGTCCATATAAAAAAAATGTAAATTGTTGAAGATTATATATCTTTCAGTGATGGTTATAAGTTATAGCAAGGCTTTGGTTACAATTATCTCTGTTTATAACATAACCTTGAAATGACCTTCAAGAAAAGTATTAATTTCCAAGAAATATTTAATTTCTATCACTAGCACTAAAATGCTAATTTTATAAATATTTAAACAACGTGATTTAAAAATCTCTATTTACTACACTATAATCTTGAAATAATTCTTTAATAATTCATAAAACTTAAGCAAATTACCGTCTATTAATAAAAAATTTTTTCTATTATCCACGTGTCCCTCGCATAACTAATTTTTAATTTTAAACAAATTGCGCTGAAAATCTGGATCCGTTGATCTTTACGTACTAATAATAATTAATTCAGAGAACAATAATCTATTCAAACGCTAAAGCAACCCTGGCTGCGTCGATCCTTTTTTTCCCGAGCCGGAACATTTATCCGAGTGAAACGGCTTACCGAATAGAAAAAGAGAGCTGTTTAGGCCGGGGGTGTGTGCAACCCTCGGTGAACAGATGGTCGTTAGCCGCAACCGAGCCCGCTGAAACGCAGGACTTATTGCAATCCGCTGGCCCGTCTCTCGCGTTCCTTTAGTTGGTGGCCGCGTGCCTCCCACCAGGGGGGAGGGAGGGGGAGGGAGTGTCTATTAACCCTCGGACTAAGGGATGCCGGAGTAGCAGCGCCGCGGTCTTCAGCCGGCTGTGCACCCATTTCGACCCTGCCTGGGAAATGTACATTCTTCGAGCCGCGACAAAATGTTCCATATTAACCCTTTGCACTCGAAACCGTTGCAACCCCAAACCTAAAATAATTTATTTCAATTGCATTCATTATTGCTAAAATAATTTTTCTGACTTCTAGTGTCTCCATTTTATATTACAAAACTTTCTAACAAAAATTTATGAAAATTTTTATAACAAAATTCCAAAGTATTAATTTAAGTTCTAGTACTTGCAACCCTTATCAAGTCACCCTCACACAATACAATCCTCACCTAAACAAGACAAGAACACTTACCAACAAAACTAACAATAAAAAAAAATCCTGCACCACACTATACATAAAACTCGCCCTGAAAGACGTGCGAAGCTTGAATTTCCTCGATTTTAATCCGTCGACCATAGCGCGTCCGATTTCCAGTTTCGCCAGCCGGTCCGCGCGCTACACGGTGATGGGGTTATGGGGGGAAGGGGACCCCGGTTGGCTGGCGTAACCTTCCCAGAGCGGAAGGCGTCGGGGGACAAAGGACAACCAGTTAGCGCTGGCCGTAATTAGGAAATTGCTTTCGCATGGTAAAAATGTATCGCGGGGAAGAAAGTGCAGAAGGAACTCATTATGGGCGAGATTGCCGTGGTAAGGGGGGAGAGGGGAGGGGGGCAGGAGGGCGAACAGGGTGGCAGGGTAGCGCCGATGGAAGGGATATAGAGAGAGAGAGCGAGAGAGAGAGCGAGAGAAGGAGAGTAAGAGAGCAAGAGTGAGAAAGAGAACAAGATTGAGTGAATAAGAGAGAGAAAGAGAGATTGAGCAAGAGAGAGAGAGAGTGATAGAGAGAGAGAGTGGGAGAGGGTGAGTGAGGTTCGTGGCGCGGGGAGAGGGGCGGCGAGGGGGCGTGGTATGGTCGGGTCGGCGGTGAGCGGAATGGGGTAGCCGTTTTCAAGGGAAAGCGACGCGCGGAGGTTGCTCATCGTGGAAAGGAGTGAGGCTGGCAAGGGGAAGATCAAAGCACTGGAGATGATTTCATTACGACACGCCACTCGTCTGCTACGTTGAAATATCAAAAGAGTGGCGCGCGGCCTCATACAAGTGCGGCAGTCGTCGGCGAGCTACGCGCGGCAGTGGCGGCGGCGGCTGCGCGCCCGGTGTGTGTGCAAGTTTTCCGCACAATGCTTTTCTTGTCGGGGGCCAAAGAGAAAGGAGGATGAGGTGGCGGAGGTGGGGAGGGGCTCCTGTTGCTGGCGGGAGCAGGACCGAGCGAAGGAAAAAGCTGCCGCCACGAAAGTAACCCCCGCCGTTCTGATTCCGGCTTTCTCTCTCTCTCTCTCTCTCTCTCTCTCTCTCTCTCTCTCTTACTCTCTTTCTTTCTTTCTCTCTTCGCCACCCTCTTCTTCTACCATCCGCTGCCTTCCGCAACCCTCCGCGACCCTCCGCGCGAAGGGAAGAATATTATTAGCTCAAGCTGCCGCCTATTGTCGAAATAAGTTCGACCGAGATATCAGACGCGAGGATGCGAGCACCAGCGAGAGCACTGAATTCATTCGCTGTTTATGAAATTTCCCTCCTCGGCGACGGTCCGACGATCTTTTCTTCTTCGCGAGAGGGGACCGTGCCACGTGACTCGGCGACAGGTAGGCAGGGATTTTCTCGATAATGGTTGATCAGTGACTGGATTCGCAGACTTTGTTCTTTGTAGCGTCGTGGCGATTTTTAATTAATTTTTGGGGGAGCAGTGTTTGGATAATAAAATTGCAAATGAGTGGATAAGATTTATAACTATTACTTTGATAGTGTTGTGTTGTATAAGGACCGAGGAAGTGAGGTTTATTTGTATTTGTTATTTTAGTTGTTTAGAAGCGAAGAGATGTACGCACAAATAAAATAAAATGAAACTGACACGAATAAAATAAATCTAACACAAATAAAATAAAATAAAAATCGCAGACCATCAAATATTTCACCAATAAACAATCTACAATCGTTCCTGAAAGCGCATGGCCACCGTAAAAGGTTCACAGACGCGGCACGATCTAATCAACTTAGAAACTTTTTAAACACCATCGCCGACGACGGAACGCCATAAATTCCCCCATAAAGCGAGAGCCTCGAATGCCCGGGCGTTAATCATAAACAGTCGGCGAGCGGAACACCGCTACATTTAAACGACCTCCGCGATTCGCTATAGCGTTAAGCCCATTTCGAGATCTACATACGTAACACACATCCCCCCTCACCCGCCCCGCAACTTTAACCTTTTACGGCCCGGGCGGTGGCATGTAACATCAACAACGGCGAAGGATCGCACCGTGGAGCAACCGTTGAAAAGTTGTGTGTTAGTTACTGGGAAATATGATACTCGGCCGATTGCCGAGGAGGTATATCACTATCTCGCGAGCATCACACGAACTCCACGTGTTATACGGGACTTTCGAAGTTTCAACTATGGCGGCTGGCGCTGATAGAGAAGGAGGGAGAGAGGGAGGGAAGGGAGGGAGTGGAGGCGGTGGCGTTTAGAAAATAATCAGCGGAATCCCGGGTTTCTTTCGGGCCGGCCGCGTGACTAATCGCCGCCTCTCTCTCTCCTTGAAACTCGTTAAGCCCTTTGATCGATGAGCGAATTTTTCAGCGCCCCTTTCGGCCACCTTCGCCACGATCGTCCAAGGGAAGCACCGCGGCGCATTCTGGTCCACGTGATGGGGATGGGATAGAGAAGATTGCGCGGTGCAAGCACTCACATAAAATACTATTTAATATAAAAATTATTATATCAAATAGTTATTGTTTTTCTCCATTTCAAGTTAAATATCCTCGGTGTGTTATTCCTTAGCTTATAGGCGATTAAGTTAAACAACTTTTTTTATTATACTATAGATTTTTATTATACTATAGATCTACCCTATAGACCTATATATTAAAATATTCACCCTCTATAGATCTACAGATCCACCTATTCACCCCCTATAAATCTACAGATCTATCTATTCACCCCCTAACCGATCTATAGATCTCCCTAATCATCCCCAATAGATGAACCATAATTCAATAACATCAAACAACTCTGAAAGATTTCAACAAAAGCCTATCCACACGATTACACCTGAAACTACGCGCCATCGGTTTCCCCACGTAAGAGCATCGTCCGTCGCAACAATTAAAACAGCCCCCAAATGAGAAATTCATATCGCCGGGTCCCGCGTTTTGTAAAACGGGGCGCGGCTGGATTACGGTTGCGGCGCGCGCGCGCGAGAGGGTGGCGATGCAATTTCGCGGGATTTCAATAGTCCGCGTGCGGCTACTTGGCCTGAGAGATCGATCTGCGACCGGGTCAGTAATTAAAACGAAATTCATAAAAAAAAAGAAGCGAAAAAAGAGAGAGAGAGAGAGAGAGAGAGAGAGAAGCGGGAGCAGCACGGTCGCCGGCCCGTAATGGATACAGCGCAACGGGGGCCATCATAAAATTTTACAAATGAGCGTACCGAACCGGTGGCTTACGGGGAACAGCAGGGGGTGCGGAAATAAAAGAGTGGATATCAAAAAGGGAACAAAAAAAAAAAAGAAAAAAAGACACGCCGGAATACAGCTATGCCGGGTGATGTTGCCTAGTGTCTGCTCTCGTCCTCTCCGCGCCCACCCACGTTGCTCCGCCGTCGGCGTGCTGCGCTCGTACACCGCGGATACAAACAAACAGCGGGTCATACAGGCGAAGTAACAAATGCCGGACATTTACATTTAGCAGCGAGGGTAGCACCCTCCCTGCTGCTCTCTGCTCCTCCTCCTCCACTCTTTCCTTTTTAGCCACGGTTCTCCGTCTCTTGCTCTGTTAGCCTCTTTCTCTCTCCTTCTTGATGTCTTACCCTGTTTCACGCTCCTTTCCGTTCTTTCATTTTCTCTCTCTCTTGACCCTTTTCGCCCTTTCTTGCTCTCTCTCTCCCTCTCGCTTTAGCTTGTTCTTTCTGAATTTTGTATTCTTTCTCTTCTGCTCTCACTCGCTCTTCTTTGCTGCCTTACTCTCTTTCTCTCTCTCTCGCTGTCTCTCTTGCTCTCTCTCTCCCTCTCTCTCTCTCTCTATCGCGATCTCTCACTCTCTTTCGTTCTAGCTCACTCTTTCCTACTTTCTTAATCTTTCTGTCTTTTATTCTCTCTTGCTTTCGTTCTCTGGTTCGTCTCTCTCTCTCTCTCTCTCTCTCTCTCTCTGTTACTCTCTCTTTCTCTCTATCTCTCTCTATATTACTCTCACCCATTCTCACTCGCTTTTTCTCACTCTCCCTCAATTTTCTCTTCCTCTCTCTCTCTGCCCCTCTCTCCCTCTCTCCCTCTCTCTGTCTCTCTCTCACTCTCTCTCCACTCACCTTAACAAACCACCTCAACGCTATTCCCTCGCTGTCCAACGTCTCCCCGTTCACGCTTTCCGTTTCGCATTTCTTTCGTCTCGTTCTGCGTCGACCAGAGGGCCGCGTTTCTTTCTCCCTCGTGCAAATTGCACGCGCTCGGTTAACGAGACCATATACCTCTCGTCGTCGTGTGTGTGTTCAGGTCGCATTATGAACGGTAGGGGGGGGGGGGGGGGGGGGGGGGGGGGGGGTGGATTTGGGGGGGGGGGGGGGGGGGGAGAGGGAGAGGGCTCTGCGCAGTCCGGGATTAGCGCGGCGCTGGCTTTTCTTGGCACTTGCAAATTTTTCGCTTTTAAATGTTAATTTCTCAGTAATCGATGGCACTCGGACCCTACACGGCAGCGCCGAGACTATGTATGTGTGTATGTATATGTGACGCGACAGCGAGACCTTCGCTCTGTTCGGAAAGCACAGCGGTAAGGGACGCGTTTGTTCGTAATTATACCAATCGCGGGGATCTTGTGATTTATGCCGCTTGAACGGCGATTTGGTTTACTCATTTACGAGCTGGTATTTTTATTCTTAAAACTTATACTTCGGTGGCTGATGAGGCTAATCTTCGGGGAAGATCTTTGTAATTGTTATGAATATGACTGAGATCTATGTATCTATGAATTTTTTAAATGTTCTTTGTGAGTGCAGATAACAAAGTTGAAAACGAATTTTTTAAGTCCATCATCGTAGCAATAAATATTGACGATAATAAATATTGTAAACAACATGTAAATTTTACATTCACCGTGAACACGCGCTGGAGTCTCTCTCCTCGACTCCTTCTCCTTTCTGCATCAAGAACTATCAATCTCAGAAAAGAAAGACGAAACCGTAAAGCGTCCAGGCAACATCAATGTTAGCGCCGGCGAGCGAACGTCGGGAAGTAATCTCGTGCGGGAGGTGGTGGGTGGGCATTATACATTCACGAGGGTCGCAACGAAGCGGATAACTTCCAATAGCTACTTGCGTAATTGTAAATCGAATCAACATTATAAGTGGAAACGTGACAGAAAATTGATATGCAGGACATATGCAAGTTGGTGGGTATGCAAAACAGAATCCGGCTGCTAACACTCTGACAACCAACCTCTCTCTCTCTCACTCTCTCTCTCTCTTTCTCTCTCTGCCCGTCCGAGCGAATTACAGATGTGCATCGCCCGGCGCTGGTAACTACGAGTGTCCAATTACTTCCTGTTAACCGTCCCGATTGTCGTCCATCGCCCATGCAGTGATACTTCCCATCTCGAAATAAGCTACGACGCGCGCGGAGGCCAGTCACTTCCACCGACGTTCCTGCTTAATACATAATTACCGAGTATCGATCCCCCTGTTTCCCTGTTCGCCGTCGCGAGGACCGGCGAAGTGTACCGGGAAAGATTGCTAAACGATTTAGCTAACTTTGTAATTTAAGTCCCGGGGAAACACAGGTCGGACCTCGACGCCGCGTATCATACTACAGTCGGTCCCATAAGTATTCCTACCGTCGTTGCTGAATTGTCTCTCTTCCTTTTAAATAATATTACAGTTGATAAACTTCCATACATTGCTAAAAATGAAGAAAATGGTACGGCAAGGGGTTAATTCTTGCGACTCGTAGCAACAGTTTCACTGTTCGACAATTTTTTGGATTTAGTCTTCATTGTTATAAAAATACTTTTGTATAGTATTTTTATTTTTGTAGTATTTACTATTTTATATTTATATAGTATTACTTATTATTTATATAGTGTTTACTATTATATAATACACAATTCTTGTATTTTCTTCAATTACTTTCATTTCCAGACTTCCATAGTAGAAAAATTAAATTCTGCTTCAATCTAAAATAAATTAACAATATATTACACGTTATTAACGTATTATTTAGTAATTCTTGCACGAAATCATTGCCCCAATCCCTCCCGTTATAACCTCTCGTTATTCCATCATTTATAGGTTAAGAAAGCCAATAAAGCAACAACGATCGAACCAGTCTACAAAGAGTAGCAGCAGCAGCAGCCAGAGTATACTTCCGGTGCTACGTACAAATTATGCGACTGCATATTCGATGCACGATGATGCCAGGAAATGACTAGGGCCGCTCATCGAAACATAGAGTACTTCGGGAAGTTGAAAACAAAGTGGCGGTACGAAATAAGGCGGCATAAAGCAAGAGGGTAGCCGGCGGGTGGGTGGGGTGGTGGTGGTGATGGTGGTTCGGACGGGCGTCGTGGGGGGTTGGTCGGGCGGCGGATGGTGGCGAGAAGGGAGAGAACGCGAGCAACACGCGAAAATAGGAGGGTTCGGGTAGGAGAACGGAGGGACTCGTTATGCACGAAACGCATTACTTTTATCTCGAGCAAGCCTAGAGTGGCGCCGAATTGCAATCAATTTTTTGTCTTTCTTCCGCGGCCCCACTCATCGCTCACCCTCTCTCCGTCCGTCCTCCCCCTCTCCTCTCTCGCTCTCGTTTTATCCGCAGTCCACTCAGTTCCATTCCTTTTGGTTCCGTTCTGAACTGATCCGTGTGCCTGCCCTGGGCCCTCTCTCTCTCCCCCTCCTCCCCCCCCCCCCCCCCCCCCCGTGTTTCGTTCGTTCGCTCATTCGTTCAGGATGGCTGGCTGGCGTTACCCCGTGCAACCGGAATTTGCATCCCGGATCCCACTATTTGCATTTCAATTCCACGAGAGAACTCTCACCGCCGCCGTCGCCTGTCACCACCGCCCGCCCGCCCGCCCGCGCTGCCAAACGGCGGGTACAAACATAAATACGAATTCAAGGGTCCACAAATGACTATATCTCGCATAACTTCACCAACGATTCCCGTGTATTCTGATTAGGTCCGGTTAGCTACCGTCCCATCCCCTCCCCCGTACCCAACCCCTCCGGGGACTATATCATTTTTCCGGTCTATTTACCCCTGCCCACCGGGGGCCAAGAATTTTTCGAGTTCGAAAGAATCGAACCTCGGATTATATCGATCCGTGAACCCCTCTACCCCCTTGCGTACCGCGCTGGTTCCTTCAACGCCTTATCTTCGGGAGGATCGGGTTTCTTACGCGGCCCCGAAACAAGTTTCCGCGTTTATTTCTCTCCGGCGAACTTTCTCGCTCGGAATCGAAGACGGTGATGAACGCTGTCGGATTTTCGTTACGTTCGTTTTTGCCGGTCGATGTTTATGGCGAATGTCGGGGCTGGTGTCAATTTCCTTTTTTTTTTTGGTGAAATTTATTTAGATACTGTTTTTTAGTGAAAAAAATAATATCCTATAATGGTACCACTCAATATTTAAACCACAATTTTTCAATTCTGAAAACCGACCAAAAAAAGTCTTCATCGTTCCCCCAAAATATTCTTATAATATTATATATAAAACTCTTCAAGTTCCAAGAAAAAGAACAAAGCTAAATCACCCCTGAAGAAACCGAAGAAACAAATTCGTGATCTCCGGCATTAGTTCTGCCTACTAAAGAGGAATAGAGATAGCTTGGTCGACGGGCGAAGAAGCCCCATTAATAAATTGAACAATCTAGACCGGAACGTGGGATCGCTGAGGAAAGACGAGTAGGGGGAGGGTGAAGGGGGTAGCTGAATCTTGGTTGGCGCGCCAGCGAAAACATTAACGCAACGTCTTCTCCACCCCTCCCCCGACGTATGTGCCACGAAGTACATCCGGTGATTTATCTGCGTTGATACACGATAGTGGCCGCCGCGTACACCGCATCAATGTAACTAACTCCTTCACTCTGGAGAGCCCCTAAGGCGATGCTCTCTTCGATGCTCACGCTCGAATCGATCACATGTGCACAGCTTACCCCTCTCTTCCATTTCCATCTCGCTCACGGTGTTTCCAGGTCCCCGGGCCTCTCTTTCCCGTGCATCAACTTGGTCGATCGTGATCGTCAAAGGGTCGCTCACTCGTAATCAGTCGTGCGAGGGCTCACGCACGTCCTATCGCGACTATCGGGGTCGTTAACCCCCCGCCAACCCCGCCCCCTCGATACCCTGCAACTCTCCCTTTCTCTCTCGCTCTCTCTCTCTCTCTGGATTTCTCTCTATATACAGCTCTCTCTCCCTTGCTCTCTCTCTCTCTCTCTCTGCTATGTTTCCTCTCTCGCGAGCTGTTTCTCTCCTCCCTCTCTTTACTCGAGCTATTTCTCTCCTCCCTCTCTTTACTCGAGCTATTTCTCTTGCTCTCTCTCTCTCTCTCTCCCTCTGGCTCTCTCTGGCTCTATTTATCTCTCTCGCGCTACTTCTCTTGCTCTCTCTCTTTCTCTTAATTTATCTTTTTTTCTTTTACCCGAGCTATTTCTCTCTCTCTCTCTCTCTCTCTGGCTCTCTTTGGCTCTATTAAACTCTCTCGCGCTATTTCCTTTGCTCTCTCTCTTTCTCTTGATTTCTCTCTCTTCTTTCTCTCGATCTATTTCTCTTGCTCTCACTCTCTTCCTCCCTCCCTCTCTCTCTCTCTCTCGCTCCCATTTTCACTGTCTTTTGCTCTCTCTCAATTACTCTCTCACTCTCTCTCCCTCTCTCTCTTGCTCCCATTTTCACTGTCTTTAGCTCTCTCTCGATCCCTCCCCTTCAATCACTCTTCTCACTCTTTCACTCTCTCTCTTTCTCTCTCTCTCTCTCTCTCTCTCGTTCGTGTATGACCGGGGAGCCCCTTCGCCCCTCGGCCTCTTCGATGTAACAACATGCAGACCCTCGTACCGGAGGCGTTGCCTGATCCGAAACCCCCTTTCACGGGCAGCTTGATCTCAGGTGAGACGTGAACGGACAAGAGAAAACACGGGCGGCACACGGAGAGAGAGGACATGGAAAATAAGGGTCGCGCGCGCGCGCGCGCTCGCTCGCCCGGCAAGGTATTCATGCGCGTCGAGTACCCACCTTTCTGGACTTTGAATCATGACACTTGCCTTCTTCGCCCGCGTGGAAGCTGCCTCCTCTTTCTCTCTCTTTCTCTCTCTGCCTTTGATCTATCCGAATGCGGTTTATCGATGCACCTGTTATTTTCTGGCTCCTTTTCTGTTACCCTTCTCTCGCCGGCGCACGCCGGGGCACGCCCTCCTCTATTTGTATGCTCGGATTCACCGGTATCGTAGGCTCCGTAACTTCTATACGCACGTATATACATAAATACATACATACACGTACGTATATACATACATGAAAGCACGTACATACATACATGAAAGCACGTACATACATGCATAAAAGCACGTACATACACGCGCACAAGCACGTACATGCAGAAATGCAAGCTCGAGATTTTTTAGAAAGTTTCATACAGACACCTGTTCCTAGACCGCTGATTTTATACGAATCTTTCTCTTATCCTTTCCAAGTTGGTCAAGCGATTCAAAGACGATTTTCCTTGTTGCAAGGATTTTCCTTTTAATTCGTCCGCGCGATGAATTTTGCTTTATACGGATAAAGTGCCAGGCGGCGATTTTCATTTAAAATGTATCGAGTAGGATTTTGTAGGAAATGCCGGCTCAATAATGTCCGCTGTCAAATGGGGCGTTAATGGGTTAAAAGCCGTGAATATGTAGAATAACATTTAATCTCCGGCCATCACGTACGGGGCCCTTCAGCGTGTGGTGGAATGTGCAGCACTCTGTACTTTGCGAGTAATTAATTATCGGTCTAAGTACGAGCCATTTATTAATAGACCGTCTAGTTCTATGGAGGAGGAGTCGAACGTGGTGTTAATTAAAACCTCGATATTTGTAAGATTGGGAATTTTTATTTTTCTCCGTAAAATTCTCTCTGAATTCTGCTCTATATTTAGCTGCCATTTATTTATCGTTTATCATTTACCTTTATAGCTGCTTTTACTTTCATCTGTACAATTTTTATGTATATTTATTTTTACTTATTTTATTTGTTTTTACGATCCTCTTTTTATTTAGTTTTACGTTAATTTGTTCATTAATTTCTATATTTCCCTTCGTCTGTGTTTGTAAGATTTATTCTTATATTTAATTCTAGATTATTCGTCTTACATTTATTATCGTATTTATTTTTGCATTAAGCATCGCATTACTATTTAAATTTATCATTATATTTAATTTTATATTAGTCTTTACATTTATTGTTATATTTATTTTTACATTAACAATAGCGTTTCCCTTAACAATTACCGTTCCATTTCCCGTCGCGTTTACCTTTCCATTTCCCTGCGCATTGATCTTGTCATTAATCACGTGTACCGAGAGGATTCAATAGCATACGCTGCTTGAATTTCCGACTTGTAATATCGTCGACATTAATTCGACGTTGTGTAGCAACTATATATATATATATAAAAAGTAAAAAAAAAGAAGGAAACGTCGATGCGCTGGCGTTATTCAACGATATCGATGGGCTGTACAAGCCTGAGCGGCGGAGTGTAGGGGCTTCGACCATTGTTCGATTGTTTCGCGAGAACGATAATCATCGAGGTTTATTATTGTTATCCGCCAATAATTAACCGCATTACCGCTCGGTCATCAAATTCGTACATCGGCCGCCGCTAATAGCCGGACAATTCCTGGTTTAGTTGCAAATTTTGTGTTAGGTGTTTAACATGGAACTTAATTCGCGGAGTTGTTTGCCGGGCGCTGTGTTGTTTGCGGCGAGTTTGTTGCAATGATACACTGTCCTTTATCGAAGCCGTAGCTATTACCCGGGCTCGCGGCGTTCGATGCGTTTCCGATGATAAAGCGCGTTGTTAAATCAAACAGTGTAAAGTACGGTGTTTGTTGCTCCGCAACGTTTGACGAGTTTCTTGCTGGGCGAATAAATTTTATTCGGCGAATCGAGGAATTGTTAATTTTATTCGACCATCGAGGAATTGTTAATTTTATTCGGCGATCGAGGAATTGTTAATTTTATTCGACGATCGAGGATTTGTAAATTTAATTCAGCGATCGAGGAATTGTTAACTTTATTCGGCGATCGAGGAATTATTAATTTTATTCGACCATCGTGGAATTGTTAACTTTATTCGGCGATCGAGGAATTGTTAACTTTATTCGACAATCGAGGAATTGTAAATTTAATTCAGCGATCGAGGAATTGTAAATTTAATTCAGCGATCGAGGAATAAACTTCAGTATTATCTATCAAAATTTGTCAACTTTGTTGCAACAGAAATAAACTTTATCCTGCAATAACTGAACAATAAATTTCATTTAAAGTTGTCAGTTGAACTGCCACAATAATTAATTGAATAACAATCATTCGTTTTACGAAAAAACATTGTTCCATATATTTTTATTCCTCGTAAATATCTGCAGCCGAGTAAAATGCGTGATAAAATAAATAATCACGTGTTAAATAGCCGCGCAACGGAATTCTGACAGGCGGGTGCCCCATGGATACAAATTGATATATTCTTCGCAGCTTCTCTCGCTGGCCGTCCTCGTTCCGCGCACATGTTACAAGCTCGTCGAGGGAAAACGCCGTGTCAGTGCGGGAAGGGTGCCGGAGGACCGGATCGTAAATGAGAGCTTCTTCAACAACTACATTCCTCCCCGGGGCGATTCTAATCGTAAAATCAATACACGTATATATACATACACCGCTGCCCGCCCGCCGACGTCGATTCGCTAGCCAAAGCCCCGTCCAGAAATTTTTTTCCAATCTCGAAAATCCCATCGAAAACGATCGACAAACATTTCCGGACAGCCGAGATAAATCTCGTCGAGTTCCGCCACGCGGAAAAACTGTTCATTAAATAACAGGGGGATTTCTTAACTTATCGTTCTAACCCGTGCGACACTCTCTTTTTTCTCTCGTATTTCCGCGCACCCGTGTTCGCGAATATAATATTTACCGGTATTGCGAGGGCGGAGGGGGTGGGTTGGAGGGGGGGATTATCCGCAGTTTGACATCGTGCGTGCGAAATGGTGGAATGACGTTGCGCGAATTGTGTTAGGCCGGGATCGATCGCGTGCCGAGACGCACGCTTTGCGCTATGCTTTGGACATTATGGAAATTGTCGTGTGTGCGCGTGTCTCCGTGTGTGTGTGTGTATGAGCGGGGGCGAAATTACTTGAGAACGAATGAGGCGAAAAGGGGTTGAAGGTAATCACGGAAACAGAGACGCTTTTAAAATTTTTATGCGAGCTCGAACGAGCCGAAGCCGTTCGAACACCGACGAAAGAGACGCGAAGTATACTAATCTCGGCGCTGCTTTTATTTCAGTGGATTGAATGTTGGAAGGCTGTTACAATTTAGCGGGAGACGATTTCGTAAATGTTTCTATGGGGTGGTGAGAATTTGGAAACGTTAGTTTTAATATTAATATTTGCTAATCCTAATACTTAATAATATTAATATAAATATTCATAAGTCCTACTACATACTAACATCAATATTTACAAGCAGTAACATTTAAAAATCATAACATCTGCTAACATTAATTTTTCCAACTATCACCATATTAAAAATCATTTACAAATTACTCAAAATCATATATTAAACAACACACAAAATAAATTACCAATACTAAAATATACATTACATATACCAAAATATACATTACATATACCCAACTATACATTACATATACACCATATCACATAACATATACTAAACCACCATTAATAAATTAAAACACGAAGAATCATTCAATCACGTCCAACATTAAAATGCTTGAATTGAAACAATGCAATCTGCAAAATACAATTTCGATTAGTTTACGCAGTTCAGTTATTCCCAACATGTTACGTCTCCGGCCACGCAGAGTTTATCGTTCCAGCTGTAATTTCAATCGGCGGGCACAGCGACGCGATCGCCACGCGTGCCGCCGACACGGGTCCACGCGGCACATAGTATGAAATTCTTGAGCATGCGTGCGATTGAACGGAAAACTCTCTTGATACACAGTATCGGTTACATCGAGGGAAACCGGTTCGGTTGTTCGATGATCGCTATTAACCGCGCGCGCGTGGGGCCCGTTACAGAGCACCGTTACTAATCAATATAATGGAGTGTACGACGAGCATCTGGCATAACAACGATGACACTCGGACCGCGTTGTAATTGCCTTGGCTTGTTGCTTATACGCTTGTATATATACATATATATATACAATACAATACCTGGCTGCGTGGAACCAGAGGCCCGTTATTAGTGCAAACACGAGGCAGAGATACCACCCGTGCTGCAAAACAAAGAGCCGACCAACAGATATCCGTTTTAACGCGCATGATACCGCTTTGCGGTGCCATTATGTGCTCTCGACGTCTTCCGACACCTGGATAAATAATCGCGGATCTTACCATGACACGTATTGACACGTTTAGACGCCAGTTTGGCTAGTAAAGGGAGTTTTGAGAGGACAAGAAGCGACTTCCATTCGACGTTGACGGTGTTAGATACTCGGCTGTTTATTCGTTCAACCCTTTGGGTATGGTAGACTTTGCCACGCATTGGTTGTATGATACGCGATAAGAATTCAGTCGCAAAGTTCACTGGGTACGGCGAAGGTTTTCGTTGGATATAAAATTTCTTTTTTTTTAATAATATTACATAATCAAATTTAATAACAATCCCAACAAATCCACCCATTTCTCTCCAACATTTAACAAAATCACCGTCGCTTAACAGTCCAACCAACCCCCAACCCTTCCCCAAACCACAGCCATCAGAGAACATCCACAGCGTCAAAACTCTTCCACTTCTCCAGCGAGAACACCTCTCGCATCTCTTACAAAAATATTTTCCATCCTCTTTATTTTTCGAAAACGTCGTGTTACACCGTCGTCGTTTTCCATCGGCGGGAAAAGCATCGCCGCGCGTGATCAGCAGTTTCTAAACCGATTATTCGAACGCACGCGACCCGCTGCCGTCGCGTTCTCTCTGTTTCGAACCGGGAATGCACAAAGGCCGCAACGCGGCGGCATTGCGGATCGCTTCGGAACGTGCCTCCACGCGGCCACTTACAACCGGTACGCTGCTTCGATCGCGCTAGCGATCTACGCGTGCAAAAAGTATCATTCCCGGCAATTAATAAGCACACGCGAGTACAGTGACAAAAGAACCGCCTCTCTCTCTCCCCCTCCCCCCTCCGCCACACCGTGTTCCAGATACAGGGAGCGCGGGACCAGATTTAATGTGTACCAGTGAACGGCTCTGCACGCGAATCGTGCGCGGCGCACACACCACCGTGTGTGTGTGTGTGTGTGCAACATGGCGCGCGGTGTACGGTACGGCGACGAAGGGAGACGAGGCGCGGGCTGCGACGAGGAGTCGAAGCAGGAAATAACGCCGGGAACAAGGAGAATGATCGAGCACCGCGCGGTCGGACGGTTTCGAACAATCGCGCCGATTCTCTGTTTGCCTGTGACACGGCCGAATCTCGTTCGCGAGTTTTCTCTGATGTCGCGGGACTGGGGCGGTGACGATGAAAATGTCCTTTTTAAGCGCGCTTTTCAGAGGTCTAGGGAATTTGGTTTAGCGGCGGGGAGTGGGGAGAAGAGGGAGGGAGGAGTATTTGTCCCGGGCACGCTAGTGGACTCGTCAAGGTTATGTCAGCATCGTGAAGTAAGGCTTTCTAGCGGTTCTTGCCTTAGATAAGGCTAAAAGGTCGGTTTCGGCGTATATATACAGGCTGCACCAAAATTATACATACTCCGTGAAATGAGGAGTTCTATGGAACTTTGTCCAAGCATACTTGAACCTAGAGCATACTGTGCTCACGTATACTATAGATGATAGAGCATACTATTCTCACGTATGCTATAGAGAATAGAGTATAGAGCATACTATGCTCGCGAATGCTATAGAGGATAGAGCATAGAGCATACTATGCTCGCGAATGCTATAGAGGATAGAGCATAGAGCATACTATACTCACATATACTATAGAACATTGAACATAGATCATACTATACCTCCACATACTATAGATCATATCTAGCCTACAAATGCTACCCTACCTCACCATCATTGCTTATGCGGTACATTTTCATCGTCACAGCCGAGTCCCGTGGTTCGCGGAACCGCGGCCCGGTTTTTGACGGCCGGCGTCGCGGCGCGCGTCGCCCAGCATTTCTCCGCCTCCCGTCCGGTAATTGGAAACTGATTTGTATTCCCGCGGTTTAAGATAATCGCACGCGTCGCAACGGGCATATCCGGCCAGGGGATCCTCCTAATTAATTGCCCGGCCTCGGCGATACGTGTATCGGCTCTAATTGTTTAATCTCGTTACCTTAATTATTAATTATAACGAACACGCCGGCCGAACGGAACGGCCAGGTACGGCCCCCGGCACGGCTTTAGTGTAATTGGACACGTTCACGCTTAAAATCAAGTCTCCCCCCCCCCCCCACCCCCTCCTCTTCTCCGCGGGGGTGCCGGTCTTGCGAAATGCTCTCGCCGCCAATTAATAACCGGCTAATTTTATTTCCCGGCCAACGGGTTGTAAACACCCGGACACTGATTAATAACGGCCGGGTATATACGGCCGCCGAGGCGACGAGGATCCGTCGCTTCTCGCCTTCGCTCTGACACCTTAAAAAATTCGGCCGCGGGGAGACGATCGTTCGAAGATATCGTTTTTGAAATTGTGGATTTTTGTATGTTAAAGTGAAAATTTATTTAAAAATTATTTAACAAAAGAAAACGATCTACAACAATCTAGAACAATCTACAACATTGTTATCTCGATCAAAACTCTCCCATCAAATCAAAATAAATAAAATCTCGGTCCTTGACATAACCTCACATTCTTGTTTCCACCCAAAAAAATTTTCCAAAAAAACCATCCCTTAAAATTGCCCAAGGTGACGAGATCGCCAGGCGCGGCATAACTTACTGGTCTCTATGGTGGTCGGTGTCGACCCGGTTAAACATTTCGGAATCGTACTTGGACAGGCCTCTCGTTAGCAGATGAGCTGCAGTAACCAGATAATAGGTCGTTGCCGGAATTCAAATTTATTTCTGCCCGTTGATCGGGCTGTCCCCCCTCCTCTCGGCTGTCGTCGTCGTCCCGGGATGATAATAGGAAAATCGATGAAATTGTCACCTCGTATAAGAGGTGTTCCCCGATAGGCGGGGGATTCCGGCGTATTTCAACGAGACAAACCGAAGCCACAGCACGCAGCGTTAAATAATTGCTTGGTATCCGTTCGATTCTCGAGGGTGATTCGAATGGCAGGATTGTCGATGGGGGCCGGGGGAGAGGGGGGGGGGGGTGGTTGGTGGTGGAGGCGTGGAGCGGGGCCGCTCGAAATGGAAAACCACGAAAAAAATTGAAGCAACAAAGAGACCGAAGGGTGGGACGGGAGACCAGCGTGCTGGACAGAGAGAGAGATAGAGAGATGGAGAGAGGGAGAGAGAGAGAGAGAGAGAGACAGAGAGATAGAGAGAGGAAAAGTGAGTTAGACAGAGAGAAAGTGAAATAGAGAGACAGAGAGTCAGAGAGATAGAGAGACAGAGAAATAGGGAGACAAAGAGAGAGAGAGCGAGAGAGAGAAAGAGAGAGAAAGTCAGAGCTATGGAGAGATAAAGTGAGATAGAGAGACGGAGAGATAGAGAAACAGAGCGATAGGCAAAAAGTGAGATAGAGAGAAAATGAGAGAGAGAAATAGAGAGGCAGTGCAACAGAGAGACACGAAGTAACAGAAAGAGAGGGAAAGAGAAATGGAAAGAGCGACAGAGAGAAAGAAAAATGGAAAGAGCGACGAAACGAGAAATAGAGAGAGAGAGAGAGAGAGAGAAATGGAAAGAGCCACGAAACAAGAGAGAGGGAGAGAGAGAAAGAGGCCGGTGGCCGAAAGAGGGGTGGAACGGATAGCGGGGAGAGAGAAAGGGTAAATCGCTGGTGGAACAGAGAGATTCGAGATAAACGAATCAACGATCGTCAGCCACAGGCTGACCGCCGACCGCGCCCCGACGCTCAGCGCCAACGAGAAATTGAAAATGGAAATGTTTAATTGCCCGAAAACACGATGCCGTCCTCCATCGCGTCGTTTTATATTTTTCACCACTTCCACCAAGAACCCCGTACACACACACACACACAAGCACGCACACACACAGCCCCGTATTTCAACAAAGGGCTCGTTTGTTTATTACGGTGGCCGACGTGTTCAACTCTCTCTTTCTCTCTTTACGGTACCATTCTGTGTACACCCCCTTCAAAAAGTATTGGGACACCTGATGATTTTGCTATAAATCGTTATTTCTTGTTCGCTTTATGTTAAGTATATTTTGTATTTGGTATGCAATTTTTGTTAGAATTTTTGTTACAATCTTTCTGTGCGATATAATTGTTGGCGAAAGTATACATTTTGTTTGTTTAAGTTTCTTTATGGAGTGTGTGTTACGTAAGATATTATTAATGTTTAAATCACGGAGAGATTTTGTTGAGATTTGTTTGTTTGAGTAGTGAAGGGCTCGATATTTTGGTTAACCCTTTAAGGTCGTATTTCTAGTCTTAGGTGCCAAAGTTATTTTTTTATTTCAGCTCGCAGTAGTACAACACTTTTGTCCCAACAATAAATAACAAATTACAGAGTATTAATAAAATATTAATTTTGCAAATATCACTCTCTGGTCAACAAAAATTAATTCCAACCTTCTTATAATTTTATAATTATAAAACACTTATATATAAATTCAACATAACCTCAAATGCTTAACTTGAAAATCTAAATCTCTAACTCACACAAAGATAACAACACGAAACGTTAAAAGCCAAAGAAAAGAAGCACCGCGAAGCGAAAGCGTGCGTAAAACAAGAAACGACCGAGCTTAAAGGAAAGATTAGAGCGCAGAGTTTCGCGCGCGCGCGCGTTCTAGTTCGCAGCAGGGGGGTCCCGGTTGCGCCTCTCTGATGATTTTTCCGGTGAAGAAAGCGACTCCGCGGCGTTACATTCTTCATCCAGAAGTCGGCGTTTACAAGGGGAATGTGTTCTGGAGCGATGTTTGTACAGTCACGTTGCACAGCGCCGGCATGCACGGATAGCTGGGAACGTACCTTGGGAAACGCAACGTCACCGAGGCACCTTTGTCGTTTCCTCCTCCTCCTCCTCCTCCGCCGCTGCGCCCGTTGGAAGCCTCGCGGAGGCTCGTTATCTTTTTATCTGCTGCTCCGTGTGCCCTACCCTGGGAAGCAGGGAAGGGAAGGGAAGAAGGAAAAGGGGGGGGGTGGCGGAGCCGGGCGCTAGCGCACATGAGACACCCGCATTAATTATTTTTCTTCGTCCTTTTGTTTTCTTCCCCGGCCTCGCGACCCTCGGTGCCCGCCATTTTGCCAGGCGACGCTGACCGCGGTTATATATACATATAACGTAAAACAACGGGAACAATGGTTGCCGGTTTAATCATCGGATAAATAAGATTACGGGGACTCCAGATTACGAAGGATACGATTAATCTTTGATCATTTTTCTTGCTTATGAATTTCGTTGAATTGTTCTTCGACGACGATTCGGATATGTTCTATTATTTGTTACTCGTCAGTTTTTAGCTATCTTTAAGGATATATGTGTTTGAAGTCAAGAAAATTATATCAATTTTCCAGTTAAAATAGCTTCGACTTCAAATAGTTAAATATAAATTAATCAACATAAACTGATCTATAAAAATATATCTAAATCCGAGTAAAATAAAAACGTCCACAACAACCAAAAATTGCAGTTAATTTCCAACCAAAAATTGCGATTCATCGACAACCAAATATTGCAGTCCATTCGCAACCAAAAATCGCAATCAATTTGCAAATCTCGCTCCATCACCATCCGCCACAATATCTCGCCATAAGCGCAGCTTTGAGCAACGCCGCAGTTGCATCAATCTCCAATAATACCCGCGAACATTGTCACCTCGTTGGCCGATCTATCAAGCGGCAGTTCCGCGAGTTAGCAGATCACGGTGGCAGCGGTAGACGTCGACAGTCGTCCGCTAATCCGTGGCAATCAGAGAAGACGAGAGAGAGAGAGAGAGAGAGTCGCCTTGGGTTCGGACGAATTTCACGCGAACAGCAACAACAACAACAACAACCGAAGAGGGAGTCTTTGCGGCTCCTAATGCCCGGAATAATTTTCCCGGTGCCGGAGCGCCGTCGTCGCACTTTCTTCTAAACCCTGTCAAACTCCGGGCTCTCATCCGAATGATGGTTACTAGGATACGCGACAACCCACCCCAAGCACCCAACCACCCCCGTATCCCGGCCCCGTTCCACGCGTTTCCCATTTTACTCTTCTCCGGCCTCGTTCCCCCGTCATCCGCCGCATCGCGCGCTGATGTATGATTTAATGCTGGTTTCGAGAGTAGACCGAGGCGAGAGAGCAAGCGAGCGAAAGAGAGAGATAGATAGATAGATAGAGAGAGAAAGAGAGATAGATAGATAGATAGAGAGCGAAAGAGAAAGATAGATAGAGAGAGAGAAAGAGAGAGAGAGAGGGAGAGAGGAGCGAGTAAACTGGCAACGGAGTAAAGGGGAGGGTTGGGGGGGTGGAGCACGCGGGGGCGGCCGGGACGGTATAAGGGTTTGCACGGTGTAGTGTTGCAGTGAGCTCATTAATTTACTAGCAAGCGCCAAAGGGTGGCTTAACAAGGCGCTAGGTTCCATTTTATTAGGTAAAATTGAAGACACGCCGGAGAATGCGCTTCTTGGGGCAGGCGGAAAGCTTACGGACTCGCCGGCCGGGCGAGAGTCGAACGCGTCGAAAAGGCATCCGCGAAACTCCCGTTGACCTCTTTGCGTCCGATGTGGAAACACGCTAATTACCGGACCGCGACAGACGCGAATTTCGATGCCCGCCGATGGTTTTGTCATGGATTGATCCACGTGTCTTCGAAAATTGTCTCGCGAGGAGGCGACGTCTTTGGGGATTCTTTTTGGGGTTGAATTTTGAGGTTATGGAGGTTGGATTTAACTTTGTGTTTGTTAATTTTTAATTGTTGTATATTGTTCTTGTATTTTATTTCTATTTAGCTTTTATTCGTTGCTATTGTTATTTTTCTGTTTATTTTGTACTGTATTTATTTTTTGTAAATAAAGAAACATAAAAGTATAGTAGAATAGTAGAATAGTAAAATAGTGGAAATATAATATTACCAACAAACAAAAGTTCACGAACACAGTCTGCAAACGTATAAATATCTATTATTATTATTAATATTATAACACGAAAACTGAAATAGTTGTTCACGGTATCCCGCTCATTTCGCCCTAACTTGCTTTAATTACGAAATTCTACATGGAAATTGCGATTAATGCTTGTACCATTTGCAATTTGTGCAACGTTATTTGCCAGTTATTTACACTCGACGGGTACGAAGGGAGGAGAAGGGCACGCGGGCCGCGTAACGCGTTCATTTTAAAGTCCCCGTACTTCGATCCAATTCTGCCCGACTAACAGGAAAATGCTTGACGCCGGGATTTTCTCAAGAGAACCGCCGCCCGTGGTATATGCTACAATACCATATTTTTCCTGAAGATCTTGACAAGATATCTCGTGACGTGAAAGTACATTTCGCGAGCCACCTATACCAGAATATATTCCCGCCCGTTACTTAATGTTACATGGTATTACAGGGCGCAGTGAAGATTCTGTTCTCTCATGGTAAAACTCGTGTCATTTTACCCGCATACATTTGTTGTTTAAATCGATTTTGATTTTCGTTTTCTTTATGTTTTCTTTTATTTAATTAGCACCGTACTCTTGCGCTTCTACGTTCTTTTAATATAGCATAGTATATTATACATAGCACAGTATAGTATATTATATTATATACAGTATGGTATAGTATAGTATAGCATACGTAACATATTATATCGTATATAGTAAAATATAGTATAGTACACTGTGCATAGTACAGTATAGTATATTATATATAGTATATACAGTATAGTATATACAATATATTACATTATAATACATACAGTATAGTGTAGTATAGAATAGCATATATTATAGCAGTAAAATATAGTACAGTATATCGAAACTATATTATATTACATATAGCATGGCACAGTGCAATAAACTATCCACAATAAAAATCCATACAATATTAAATTTCCCGAGCAACTAACTATATCAAAAAACGAACCATAAAAACAGAATTTTGTCCTTAACCAATATTTTTCGCTGGACAAACATAATCTCTAGAATCTGCGAGTGTTTACAGCCGGCTCGATACGTGGATTCGGTTCCCGTTTGTTTGCCGGACCGCTTTGTATAGATTAAGACTTAAACACGCGGGATCGAGCGAGCGGAAAGCGGGGAAAAGGGTTATAACGCCGTACTAGCCCCGGAAGAAGGTCCGCGCGTGGTCAGCTCCGTGTAATTCCCCTTTAAAACCGACAAGAATTAACTTTAGCACATCGCAAATTCGCGCCGCATTTTGCGGCTATTATGAATTTAAGCACTCTACGTTCTGCGAGGTGTAAAGGATTCGGGAGCGAACTCGTACCGGGGAGCGGTTAGGGACACGGGAATGGCAGTTCCCATATTTTTATCACATTTATACTTCTTACAAATTAACTTAAACAATTCCTATTTTGCATAATGTTATATATATATTTATATTTGTGCACAAAAATTGTTATCTCCTATTTGCAAGTTTCGCAAACAATTTTCTATTTATATAAAAATTCTCGAAGTCAATAAAATCGAGCCAAAAATAGGTATTGCTTTCATATAAAGATATTTAATAATTTATTAGTAGAATTTCGGCGTGAATATGATCGATTCGATAAAGTCATTCGAAACGAGAAGATTTCCGAGTTTGCTAACCGACGAAGGGCTCCAATGAAGTTATAATATGGTTTTCCATGGTTCTCAACTCCGTAGGATAGGGTTTGCCGGCTACACTCTCTTCCGATTGCAGGCCGGAACTGGCCTTCTAACCTCGTTAGCACACCCATCTTTCATGCCGCGAACGAGCGAGATCCGCCGATTTCATTACCCAAAATGCTCCACCCGGAAGTAATCAATTATTTCAACTCAACTACTAGCCCGTGACCGTGCCCCGTACTCTCGCAACCCCCCCCCCCCCCCTTCGATTTATTCCATTTTACGAACCGCCACCTCTACACAATTTTCTACCACTCTTTTAAACATTGAATAGTAATATAGAATATAACGGTAATATAGCTTTGTTATAAAAATGTAAAGTAGTATTTAACCCTTTAATGATGCGATTTTTACGGAGCGAATATCTTTTGTACATTAATAATTTTGACATTAATATAATCACAGCAACATTAACATGGTGGCATTAATTTTATGGTATAAAAAAGGTGTAGAACGTTATTTATTTCTTCTAAATAGAAACAAAATTGTGTTTCCATAAAATAAAAATACTAAATAAAATTACCATGTAAACAGTAATGTAACAATATCTTCTAATTATTTAAACGATTTCGCTATTTTATAACATTATTGCTATGTGAATATATCGACACAAAACTATACAGTATTATTAATTAATGCATATAACATACTGCAACACATTATTAGTTTATACAGCGTCCATATTGAGGAGTCAGTAATTGATCGTTTCGAGCAAGTCGGCGCATTTGAGCAATTAATGCGCCCGGTCCGAGCAACGTCCGTGTAGCCATTGAATTTTTCATGCCGGCTCGCTTTTTTCCACCGGCTGCGCGACGAACGCGCCAAGCAACTAGATTGGATCACGTCACCTGTTTTCCATATCTGTGTTTTTAATTCAGAGAATACAACCGATTCCGGCCGAGTATTATTCCTCGATGCGATATCTCGGGGGCGGTAGACACCACCCCGTGTACACACACACACATACACACACGTAAAGAGAGAGAGAGAGAGAGAGGCCGTGTTGTCTCACGGCAAAGCCCGCGACGCGACGCTTTCGTGACTCGCATGCGAGTCACTAGTTATCGTCGAGATTATATCATCCCTCTCTCTCCCGCCCCTCCCTCTTCTCTCTGTGAACACGGTATGCCATATTGACCGTTGGCTGCTTATTACTGTCGTTGTTTCATCATCGACCAGACACGTTGCACATTTGCCGAAGAATACGGGGCGGTCTACAGAATTTTCTTCAATTATGCGACCGCGTTCCTTCGACCGACAACCCGTATGCGGCAAACGCGAATTATTCGGGGCGCGTTCCGCGGGAACTTTATTAATGGCGACGAAACAATAACCAGTTTGTGCCGCTGACAGAGGGAATAGGAGCTTTGGAACATTTCTGCGATGATCACTTGGTGGACGTACGAAGTGGCACCATGAGGACGGAATCACTGGTTATGGTAATGATAAATATGCAAGATGAATGCCTAATGTGGACTGTTTTTATTATTGAAATTGGCTAATTTAATTATAGCGATATATGCTCAGTAATTAATATTATAGTCTGTGTTACTGTTTGCGTCAGGTTATGTTAGGTTATGTAATTAATATTATATTCAGTATTACTATTTATGTCTGCAGAATTAATTATAATTATTTTTGGGAGTTGACTGTGGTTAATTCTTTTCAGTAGGATCTGTTCTATAGTTTAATATATATTTACCATTAAATTACACTTAATGTATATTTAAACATTGATAAAATAAAGCTACAATTATGCTTCAATTTAACACGCTCGACTAACAACCATACTTAGCACACCATGTTCCAAATTTTCACAACAACTCCAAAACGATATTCCAGACCAAAGTATTAAACATCAAACTAAAACTAATAAATTATTAAAGACTTTATCTCAGACTCGATCATTCATAATTCTTCCTCTCTACGTTCTCAAAAATGTCTTTAAAACGTGCACCACAAACGCGTTGAGAGTCTCCAGTGGAGACGTTCTCGGCACTTAGCACAAGACACACGATCCAGAGGATCCTCAACGAAGAGAACGACGCAGCAGCTAGCGTTCCGTAGCAGGTAACATAGCTCGCGTAGACGTTCGATCAGAGCGATCGCGGTCCCGTTGGTGACGGCGCGCTACGTTCGTATGAAATTTAATTATTCCGTAGACGATCGCGCACGGTAATTTGTGACGCGCACGGCGCCGCCGGCTCGCCCCGGCACACCACCACCACCACCACCCCCCAATTTTCCATTCGCCCGAAATCGAGGCTTACTCCCCGGGATCCATGGGGCTCAGGAGATGGAGGAGGAGGAGGAGGAGGAGGAGGCTGGAGGAGGGAGGTTACGGCCACGAAACCGAGGCGTCCGCGATTGTTCCCGTCTATCTCGGTCGACAATCTATCAATTAATTAAGGAAAATCACAGTTTCGCTAAATGAATAGCAGACACAGGTCTCTACCCTCTCTCTCTCTCACTCTCAATATCTCTCTCTCTATATCTATTTATCTATCTAACTCACTATGTCTCGCTCTCTCTCTCTCTCTGTGTCGAACCGGGCCTTCGCAAGCCTCCCCATGGCGGCCCCGCCCGGCGCAGCCGATTTCCCCCCCGGTTGCCATGGCCGTGCGCGCGGCTGCAAACGTGTTCAGCCTCGCCGCGAATTACCGGATATCTTAATGAGTGCCGTAATTAATACGGACGCAGATTGGTGGGACGTTCGCCAGGACGCGGGGTGAGATAGCGTTTAAACCGGAACGTACGGGCTTTGTCATGGACGTGTACAAGATAACCGTATATCTGCTGTGAAATGCAAACCGAGCCGACGACCACCGTGGACACCCCGCCGCGCTATCCCGAAATGGGATTGCGGTGGATCGGTGCCCGGCGTAACCGGCGCGGCCCGGGCTCCTCGTCTAAGTGTGCCACCGTACACCGATACTCTCTCTCTCTTGCTCTTGCTCTCTATCTATCTATCTATTTCGCTCTCTCTCTCTCTCTCTCTCTCTTGCTCTTGCTCTCTATCTATCTATCTATTTCGCTCTCTCTCTCTCTCTCTCTCTCTCTCTATCTAGCTATCTCGCTCGCTCGCTCGGCGGACCACGTTTCTACGAACGGCATTGAATGACGCCAGCCGCGCGTGCACCACGGGACACGGCAATTACGCGAGACGTGATTAGAACGCTAAGAAGTTCGAACCTGACGCCGATCTGTAACGCCGATTGCCCAAGCCGAACCCCGTTTCGCCGCCGACATTTTTATTCCGCGAACTGTCCGCCCCGCTCGATCGGAGCTGAATTAGAGCTGTAGGAAAGTATTAGGGTGTCGCATAATTTTCTTGCTATTTTTTAATGAGAAATTGATGGACGATATTTGTTGTTCAAGGTTGATTTATTTTGTGTAGATGGATCGTCGTCTTGCATCTCTTGGGAAGCCTCCTTTCGCTCTCTTTTCAAAACTTTTTAGGTTATGTCAGGTTATGTTTTGCTTTCTTTTCAAAACTGTTTAGGTTATGTCAGGTTATGTTTTGCTCTCTTTTCAAAACTGTTCGCACTTGCGAAATATTCGTCGTGTGATTTTTGGTGTCGCTGGGGAAGAATTAACACCCCTTGTTTGGAAATAACTCTGTGGTTTTCAGCTGCTTTTTAATAGTTATTTAGAATATATAATTAATAATTCTCTAGAATATATAATTGATAATTCTCTAGAATATATAATTGATAATTCTCTAGAATATATAATTGATAATTCCCTAAAATACGTAATTGCTAAGTCTCTATAATATATAATTGATAATTATCTAAAATACATAATTAATAATTTTCTAAAATACATAATTGACAATTCTATAAAATACACAATTGATCAACCAACTGGTCTTCGCGCAGTTTGTCTATTCGAAATGCGACTCTCTCATAAATTCTTCTCTCGTAACTTCGTCAGCACATTTTCGAACATTTCAAAAAACGCGCGTGATGGTCACGCCTCGTAAATACAGCGATGCTCGTACGTCGAGGCCAGCACACGCTAAACAGCTAGCTCCAATATCAAATGTAAATTCGGCATATGTAATATTTGCATCTAAATGGACTATCCCGGATAAACAGCGGAATTTGTAGAGCGAATGTTAACAAATTTGCATAGAATTACGCAATTGCGACGCCGAATCGGCGACCGATGTTAGCTGTCGGCGATTCTTAACATTTTGTGTAACTTAGATCGGGCTTGACTCGCACTAATGAACACAGCGCGTCTGTCGCTGATGTTCCGATGTTATCAATAATGATATCCTGCAAACATTTGCACGTCGTATGTGCGTATGTACATCTGAATTAAAACTCGTTAACTCGATATAAAATCTGACGATGTCTTGGTTGACTTGGCATTGGTTACGGTATAGTATGGTAGAGGATATTTAAGGACCGCCTCCTCGCGCCAGCCGAGCTTGCCTCTCATTGGTCACCATTTTTCCTTAATAACTCCTTAACAATACCTCTTAGAAAATTTTTGCAGAGGAAAAAATTTCTTGCAATTTGCTTCTCCATCTATATAAAAAAATCACACACTGGATATTTTGCAAATCTAAACAATTTTGCAAAAAGCAACAAAACGAAGCTTTCTAAGAGATGGAAGAAGGTAACAAAACACAATAAATCAATCTCAAACAACAAATATCGTCCATCGATTTCGCATTAAAAAATAGTAGAAAACTTACGGGACACCATAATATAAAACGGTGGAACGAATCGTCGAGCGGGTGGAAGAAGCGTCGGGCGCTTAAACAGCCGCGGGGATAGTTCATAGATCGTTGCAATGCGAGACGCGTCGCAGTCGCCTGTCGTTTATTATTCTTCGTAATCACTTCCATCGAAAACGCGGTGAGCTGGAGTGCGAAAGTTTTATGTTGCCTCCTCTAACACGAGGCAATCCAGCGCCGATCCTCTCCACGGCGGTGCAACGCCGCCGCTCCCCCCGTCGTCCTAGGCGTCTAATAAATATTAACAAGAACCGCGACGAGATGGTAATCCGGAGAAGTTTTTCTTTGTGCGTCGACTGGCAAGGAGATGTAAAATGGAGAAACGGCGTTCGGTGGGAGGAGGGGTTGGAGAAAGGGTGTGACGCGCGGCCGAAGTAGTTGAGCAAAGTGAAGAGGGACACCCCGCGAGATAATTCAGAAAGGGGGGGGGGGGAAACAATGAAAATTTGACAATGTAAATTATCCTGTTATTCTTCGCCTCTTCGCTATCTCGCTTCCGTTCCGCGACGACCGGGAACTTGTCCGCCACTCCGCGAGGAAAGTTTCCGCGAGCGCGCTGCTCCACGGTGTCCCCGAGTGAAAAGGAAACTGTTGACAGTGCTCCTTGTAATACCTTCTTTACATGGGCGAGGGACGGATTCTTTTAATTAACAACCCCTTCTTCGAACAACTGGTTCTCCGTTGTGCGTTTAGCTCGAACTCGACGGTCTCGCGAACGTTTCGTTGTTTTCGACGTTTGATTTCGCCATTTTTGGTTTAAATATTTACGATTAACTATTCTAGTAATTTCTTTACAGAAAAATTACTTTCCTCTTCGTTATTGCAAACTATTTTCACCAAATACAGCAGTATTCCTACGAAGCAACAAAACCTTTACTAACAACCTAAAAACGAACACAAAATGGAAGATGGTGGAAAATGTTAACAATTTTCTCTCAATTATTTAACGCAACCTTCCGAATTCGCATTACCGTAATTACTTTGCCAGACGTTTAAACTGGGACTATATCAATCACGATTAATAATTCACGGCATACGTAGTTTACGACATAATTTACCTAACTCCGATGGCCGTCGGACGGTCGATCGATAAATTCATCATCGCGGTGGACGAACGAAAGAAAAAACAGTGTATTAACTGGACAAGATCGTTGATTGAGTATGGTTAGCGGTTGGAAGCCGTAAGACAGTTTACGGCCGAGAGCAGTGATAATAGTTCAGTTCCAGTCGTTAAACATATTATCAACGTTAAAGCAGGCGAAATCTGGAGCGTCGCCATTAAACTGGCAGATTTCGTGCATTTACGGTCGAGTCGATGCAATTTACATAAGATGCGGGAATATCGGGATGTTAATATAACGATATTAATATATAATCGATGGATTACATATTACATTGATTATATATTACTAATTTGTTATTAATGTCTTGTAATTCGTTTTTTTTTGTAATAGATATAGATAAATAATTATATCGATGTAGTATTTATATTTTACACATAACCTTAAAATAACCTTCACATAACCAGTATTAATATACTAATTTTTTATTAAGATTGGTACAACAATTAAATTTTTAACAACTTTTTAGATATAGACAGATTTGGCGATGTAAATATTATTTTTTAAAGACGATATAACAATTTTTAGTATAACAAATTTTACAAATATTTAAAAATATTCTAAAAACTTTAAAATCACATGCAACATATAGAACACAATTATAAACATCTCTATACAATAATTACCTTAAGCCAATTTCTAATGAAATTAAAATTTACCCAAAGTTCATTTGCTCTTTCCATATATAACTGTTACAAAATATGTTCTCATCAAATTCCACAGAACGCGAGAAGGTATTTACGACCCACTCAGAGCTTCAAAAAAACGCTTTCGCCAGTCCCCGCGGAACAATGTAAACGCGCGTCAAGAACGCGCCCGACCGACCAAAGTGGCGCGGCGGGTCCCTCTCGTAACGCGGCGATTCCGTCGCCGGGCAAAACACTTCTAACGACCCCCGGCGATATCGCGTTCGGTTCATATTCAACGCACTCGAAGCCTCCGTTTTTGCCGGGTCGACGTGGCGCCGGTGTAAAACGCGATATTAATTCCACATGAGCTTCTTATTTCGCCCGGCGGCTTTTCAGCCGGCTCGGAGGAGCGATATCAGCTACGAGATCTCTTTAGTTTCTCCTTTTTTCCCTCTTTACGTCCTCCCTTCGTCGTCGTCGTCGTCGTCATAGTCGTCGTAGTCGTCGTCGTCGTCGTCGTCACCGGCAACCCTACATCCGTTATCTTCCCGTGGCCCCGTCCTCCGACGGCGACGGCCGGTTGTCGCTCACGGAAATGGAATTTCCGAGTAGAATCGCGCAAAAATTGATTCGTTTAACCTGCTCATTGTGCTCAGCCAGATCTGACAAGCCGCTCATCGGCCGCCGCTTGCCCTCCGAGCAACGAAATGGGTGGGGGGGGGGGGGGGGGGGCGAGGGGCTTGAAAATCGTGGTGTTCCGATACCGGAGCACGAAGGGCGGAAAGGGCACGCCTGAGAGCCGAACGGAGCAACGCCGGGACAGGGCAGGGCTATTCTCAGGGCTCGAGATTACAAGCCATTGTTCCAGCGCCACCCTTTGTCTCAAATCTACCCTTTCCTGACCGGCCGCCACCACTTTCCCCGCCGACTCCCTCCACCTGTACGCCCCTGCCCACCCCCGTCTTTGTGTTTTTTAATTCGCAACTTTGTAACCGGCCCTCCCGTGGCCCTTCGCCGGAAAATCTCTCGCCCGGTGGCCGGTCTCCCCCCCCCCCCCCCCCCTCTCTCTCTCTCCCTCTCTTTTTATTTTTACTTTTATTCGTTCTTTTCGGGACGGGTCCCGGCCACCCTAAACCGCCACCGTTTTGCCAACGACCGACCCCTCGACTTCCAATCCGAAGGTGTGTCTTCGCAGGGGCGACCTTCGTCAACGATTATTTCTCCGAGGAAATCTAGCCGCCTCCAACCCTCCCGTGGGCCCGGGCGAGATCGTTTTGCATTTATTCGCTCGTGGAATCTTGATCTGGAAGTTTATATATATGTATATGTATATATATATGTATATATCCGACCCGAATGCCCGAATGTAATTTTCAGCCAGTTTTGCGCGGATTGCGGAGGACCTAACCGTTCGTGGAACAATTTTGCTGTAGTGGTTCGGATGGCGGGATTTCATTATATCTGGCGTTCGTTAATGGGGTTTTCGAGTAACGATTCCATCGGGATCGATGGTTTGTTGTCTATGGTATATTTATAAAGCATTATTTTTATTTGGATATATTTAAAATAATTATTCTTTTATTTGGATATATTTAAAATAATTATTCTTTTCTATGGATATATTTAAAATAATTATTCTTTTCTATGGATATATTTAAAATATTTTTTATTTGAACGAAATGAAAATTTGATTCTTGAGGGGTTAAGTAAGTGATTGCGGATTTTATTTAAATAGGAAAAATCAGAATTTTTTGGTTTAAAGATATTGCTTTATTTAATTAGGTAAGTCAATTTTGACAGTGCTCTTTCTTTGAAAAGAGAAAAATATATTTTATTTTCCTTCCAAGAAACTATTACAACTGAAAATATTCCAATCACGATACCTATAAATAAAATTAGTTACAATTAGGAAAAACACTTACTATAGCCTAACTATCCTATAACCAAGACCCTTAAAACTAAAAATCAAACTAAACACCCCCATGAAATAACTAAATCATAAAAATCAATAAATCAAAAAATTGCATTTATCATCGTCATCAACCGCCACCCTCATCCTCTCACCATCCACAAAGACAACAACCCCCGCACCGCAGCCCGAAGTCAATAAAACGCAACGTACACCACATTCCGTGCAGCCCGTGTCACCTTGGCATACAACTCCGTACACCGCGCATGAATAATAAATACGTTCTATCAACCGAACAATCTCCCCCCCCGCCCTGCCAAAGTAGGAGACCTCCATTACGGCAGATCCCCGGCAGATCCTCCAATCTTATTTCGCCAGGGGACGACGACGAGCCGGTCTTAAAAATCCGAGGAAGTAATCAGGTGGCGAGAGCAAGTCCCGCGGCAAACAGAACAGTGTCTGCGGTTCTTCGGAAATGCTCTTGAAACACGTGATCGGATCCAGTGGAGTTCCTCTCTCCGCGAGCGCGCGAAAAGAGGAACACCGGAAAATCCTATCCAGGCCGCAACAGAAGCTGCGAAGGTGGAGAGGACGGGCTGGCGCGCACGCGGACGCGCGCATAATATCGCAAGATCCGGGGGCTGCATAATTATGAAGCCATAATACCGAAGGAACGAGTTTACACGGTAGACGAGATTTCTGTAGTTCTCTAAAGGACGGGCGAAAACCCATTATAGATAACGAGAGCCAGAAAGAGACAAAGTCGAGTGCGCCTGGGACGCGGTGGAGAGTAAGGGGAGGGGCAAGGCGGAGAGAGGGGTAAGGTGGCATTGGTTGGCGAAATGGTAGCGGAAGAAAGAGAACGAAGAGGGCGAAGAGAAAGGGGACGAGAAAGAGGACGAAGAAGAGAAAGAGAACGAAGAGGATGAGGATGAGGATGAGGTGGAGGAAGAGGAGGTGGAGTAGGAGGAAGGGGGGTCGCACGAAGTAAGATCGAGGTGACGGTATACGAAAAGGCCCGATACGCCTCCTCCAAGGATTTGCAAAACGATTCCAGACTACGACTTTGAAGTCGTTCGCTGCTGGGATAGAAGGGCAGATGGGGGGAGGGGCGATGGGGCGATGGGGCGACGGGGGGGCGGCTGGGTGGCTCTCCGTAGTATTCGCTTGCATCTCCCCGGCCATCGCCGGCAGTAAAATGACGTCTCCGAAGGAGGAAAGTAGAGTGGATATCCCGGCGTGCTCCATGCAATTGGAAACTTTTAGTAAATGTAAACCGTTTCGTGCTCGAGTAGATACAATCCGGTGCTAACACAGTATCCGCTTCGCTCCCTTTAACCCCGCTTCTGAATTTCTCTTTTCCCCGGCCTTTTGCTTACTTATCCGAGACGCGCGAGATACCGAATAACGCCGGCCAGGTGCGCCGGTAACACAGTCGGGCCACTGGAGAAGGTACACACGCGTCCCTCCATCACTCTCTTTCCCTCTCTTCCTCTCTCTCGGTCTCTTTCTCTCTATTTTTCTCGCTGTTTGCCTAATATTTATGTTTACTAATGTCGTAATATTTAAGAAAAGAACACTGTCATTTCTATACCACAGGCACACAGTAACTGGCTCCAAAGTCGCCTTCTTTTCCCCCCTCAATATTCAAAGGAGATTTAATAATAGCCCCTTGACATCTGCCTTCAAGTCTTGAAAAAATATCCTTTAAATTATTAATATTATCTTTAGTATTAAAAATTCTCAAAGGCTGCTACCAGAGCACAGCAATTGGCTCCTCCGAGCCAACAATGTTCCACGCCATGTCACTGTACGCTGCCGCACGCCGCGCGACGGCAGCCGCGCGCACAGCACCCGCGATTCCCGGTCCCTGCTCGATAGTCCGATTAAAACCGGCTCTAAAATCCCGTCTCACCTACCGAACCTATTGCGCGCCCGCCATTCCGTTTTATTGTTCGGGGTACCATATGCATAGCAATAACTATGTCCGCCCCTATGATACCCGGGGTCGCCGTAGGTTTCGCCACGTTTCACAGCCTTGCCCCTCTATATCCGTAGCGAACCAGCGCGCAGCCCCGCCGCCGCTGCTGCTGACTCCATGCTACCTTTGAATTTCCATATTTCTTTGAAAGTGTCGCGGCCGCGGACGGTTTTGCGATCTTTCCGCTACGATCTCTCGCCGTTTCGATACTACCGGGAATTTCTGCTACGCGGGCTGCAACAAATAGCGGAGCCGCGATACTGCGCGACAGCTTCGGCATACTGAACGGTTTTTCCGCTACTTTCCCTGTTTAACCCTTTCAGACGTCGGCGCTCGCGGCAATTTAGAAAAGCGTCGATGACGATTCATCGCAGATTATGCTGTTATAGTGCTGTACTATATTATATATTATATTATAGTGTTATAGCTTAACTATTCGCATCGCCAGAGGATGAATTTATAAAATAAAATTTATAAATTGTGAACGGGTCAATTTCATTAAATTTTTTGATAAATGTTATCTTAGAACAATTCTGCGAGATGATTGGAGACTGTATAATATTTTTAAATTGTCTGCGGACTTTTAAATAAAATTAGTTTGTTAATCGAATCATGTTTCTTAGGGATTACATAGAATGCTTGGGGGTTGTTGCAAATCCACCGCTTTTGCGGGCGCTATGTTACAAGAAATAAATAAATAATATATAGTTTAATAATGGAACTATATAATAATAACTAGGCGATGATTTATAATAAATAACAAATTTTATACCTTGAAAATAATTAATGATATTTAGATTGTTAAGATTTTATTCTTTGTCATTTGCATCCCCACGATATCACTTATATTATTATAAAAATTAAAAAGGGTTGTTCTAGAGTAAAATTTGTCTACAAAAACGAACAGAAATATTTAATAACTCCTCTCCGATAACTATAAAGTTAATTACGTCCGAGCCACCCTCGACAACCCTGGATCCCAACAGTGTATTAATAGCAAATTTTCGAAGACCCTATAAAGGACCACAGCGGTGCAGAGATTAAACAAATCGCATAAACTTCGCCTTCCTCGCGCCAATCGTGCCCGATCCCAAAAGGTTCGAGGATATCCTAAACACACACACGTACACATATACACACATACGAAGCAACACGAATCGCTGCGTCAGCGTGTTCTAATCGCCTGAGAGCGCGCAACGGTGTCCTATCGTCGTTGGTTCCTTGGTAGCTCTCGGGGTTAGTAGAGAAGCGGTCGGCCGCGCGGCCCGGCGGTTAATAATATTGCCTTGTTGATGAATGAACGACGTCAGGCAGCGACAGGAATCGGACACGAATCAGCGTGTCCGCGGAAATGGCCGCGGAAGCGTCTCGGTGCCTCGCACTGCCTACTACCGTTTGCGCGCGAGGAGACGAGCGAAGAACCGAGATTGAAAGTGATTAAGACGGGCGGGGTGGGTGGTCGGTCGGTTGGTTCGTTCGTTCCGTGGCTGTGCGTGCGTGCTTGGGAAACCCTCGCGGCATACTGGGTCACACAGTGACGTTAAAGGGTTATCAGATAGCCGAAGCATAAGGTGGTTCGCGCCGGTAAAAGGGCGGAGGGCATGCCAGCCCGTGGTTGTTGTAGCCCTGCTGCCCCCCTCCCGCCGCCACCGCTGCCGCCGCACGAGTCCTATTGGCATACCGATACGCCACCGTTGCAGGAAGGGCCCCCGCTTGGTACACGTGTATAGGACTTGGAGAGCGCCCCGAGCTGCTCGGAACCCGGTCGGTTGTCTGACAGTTTGGCATGTTGCCTTCCCACCCACCCACCACCACCGACGCTGCGTATCGTCGTGTTGTCGTCGTGTCGGCGGTGTCGACACGCGGCACGTTATCCGAGCTGCCCTGTTCCTCCATCGCATCGCTCTCTCTCTCTCTCTCTCTCTCTCTCTCGCACTCTCTTTCTTCCTCTCTCTTTAACTCTCTCTCTCTCTCTCTCTCTCGGAGGCTCTGTCTCTATTACTATCTATCATTCTTTTGCTTTACTTCTCTTCACCTCTCTTTATCTTTCCATTTGTCTCTTTATCATACTCAATTTTTCTAGCTTTATTTCTCTTTGTCTCTCTATTTGTTTCTTTCTGTCACTCCCACTTTCTAGCTTTATTTTTTTTACCTCTCGATTTTTCTCTCTTTGTCACGTTCTTTCGCTTTATTTCTCTTTAGCTTTCTATTTGTATATTATATTTATAGTATACTTGCCATTATTATAAAACAATATATATTGTAAGAATAAATATATTAATTGAGTGTAGAGCTCGCTCGACGCACTATTAACCCTTTGTACTGAAAGCCCTTTCATCAGCAAACCTGAAACAACAATTTTCCTAACTTCTAGTACTTCCATTTTATATAACAAACTTCGTTCTATACATATTAACAATAATCTCTTGACTCATATAGCAGTTACACTTTCAACAATTTCTTTTAATTCCAAGCTTTGACGACGTCTATAAAAATCACTAAAAATCTATAAAGATCTATAAAAATAAATCTATTAAAATTTATAAAAATCTATAAAAATAAATCTACAAAAAATACCTATAAAAATAATTCTGAAACACGCCACTCTGGCGCAAATAAAAATAAATCTTAATAAATCAAAACGTCTGTTAATTAGAACTAAAGTACGCGAAGAGAGAGAGTGCAGCAACGGGTTAGAATTTTACCTCCTACTCTCTCTCTCTCTCTCTCTCTCGATCCCCATATCCGTGCCGTGTGTACGTGTTGGTGCACGCACGCGTTAATGCCACGGTAAATCGGTCAAGCTGTGACACAGAACTGACCAAGGGGGGGGGGGGGGGGGGGGGTGGTGGCGGAACCGGTGATCGGCGCGGCCGAGAGCACGCTCCCTGTAAGTACCTGAGTACATAAAAAGCACTCACGCTTAAAGCGCTGGGAAACCACCGTGTTATTCCCACTGTCGTGGCGCCGAGGACCGGCGAGCGAACCCGCAGAGCACCAGCGTGTGTGCGGTCGCGCGACGAGCGGGGGAAAAAAACGCCGGGTTTCACCCCCGAATGTTAATGGAAATTTGTTGCTGGGTCAATCGAACTCGCTTGAACATTTTCCGGGGTATATTTCTTGGTCGCGCGTGAGAAACCGGACGGTGCGCCAATTTCGCGCGGGCGAAATTCTTGCGCATTTTTGCTGCGCGGAGAACCATTCGTTTAACGAGGCCTCGATACTTCAAATTCGGTCATCGAATGACTTTTCCGATCGGTGGGGAAATACTGTAGAAAAATCGTGGTGAAAGGGGTTAAAAAATTGTTTAATTGTTACAGGGTAGTGGGTCTGATCATGAATCGATGTTTCTACTTGACAAAATGCGTGTCTTTTTGTTCTTCTTGTTGGTCTAGGTGCTGTAAAAAATTTATTTTTCTTTTAAATTAGTTATTTTTATTATCGATAAATTTAGTTTGTTTATTGTTTTATGATATGTTTATTGTTTTATGATATAAATTAAATTTATCAAGAAAGATTTAAATGTCTGAAGCAAGAATTCATGGAATAATTCAGAAATTTACTCTGATCTAAATAGCTCCGTAATTTACAGTAACTTGATAATTCGTTTAATTATGTAATAGTCAATAATTAAAAATAACATAATTATAGCTTTAATAACTAAATAAAAACTAAATGTACAAATAAAGTAGTAATGGAATAATTTTACTTTAATCTAAATAGCTCCTTGCTACGAATATTGACAATAATAATAATAATATTGTATCAGTAGAATTATTAAAAGAAAATTCTTGGTTACCAAAGCTCGCGGCGCACTGCGAGGGAACCTCTTCAATCGATCAGAAAACGGTTGAACGGAACAAGAATCGTCGTCGTCGAGCCATCGGAGCACGGCTTAACAACATAATTTTCAATTCAGGAAACGTATAGCCAACGTCTCATTAATCCCATAGGGAGGTAACAAGACGAAGGAAGATTTCGCGGAAACAACGACACGGCCACGAATATTATTTTTAGTCCGACGGAATTTCGTTCCTTTGTTCGCGGCGTAGTAACGTCTCTAGGTAGAACTCTGAGGGGGGCATCGAATAATAGGGACAACGTTCTCATTGTCTGAAAAGATTGCAGCCTCCTTTTGTAGATTCCATTTGACGGGGACGGAAAGAGGGGGGAGAGAGAGAGAGAGAGAGAGAGATCTAGAGAACCGTCGCAGCGAACGGAAACTGTTTAGAACGGAAAGCTGTTCTTTATTTCGGTTCCAAGTTAAGCAAATTCTCTATAAAATTCGCGCGCGCCCCTAACAAAGCTCCGCCGTCGCCGCGGAGAGGGGGAGGATGCATCGTTGATTGCGCAAAGGGTTAAGATTATGTGCAAAGAAGGAGAAGAGAGGCTGAAAGAACAGGGAAAGCTTTTGTTCCGTGTTTCGAGATATTCCCAGAGGAAAGATTAACCCGGGGGCCTCTCCGCTGTCTTTCATCCTTCCGGGGAGAGGGTGGGGCGGGTGGGGTGGGGAAGGAAAGAAAGGGAATAACAAGTACGGAAGGTGAGTGGCACAAGGTAGAAAACTTGTCGTTGCACGCCGCCTAGTTTACAATACAGGATTAAGCCAGATACCGCACCGGTACTGCGGCCCCCGCACCGCCCTGGCTCTTCCCCCTCCGGAGCAAAACTTAAAGCTCTTGATAAGCTCCCACCCCTTCTCCGCCTGTGTCTCTCTTACGCTCAACTACCCCAAATTTTCCCCACTTTCTCGGCCATTCTTGCTTCGGTTTTCTTTGCCCGTGTATACCATTAAATCCGTCCCCCGAAACAATAACTCTGCCGGCGCGCGCGCGCGCGACACTGAAACAACATCCGAGCGTACGGTTGCATCGATTAAGCCGCTGCGATGCCGCGTTGTTTGATCCTTGGAAATTGTTCGACGGCGTTGCGCGAATAGAAAAATGAAACGGCGAATTTTTGTGGAACTTGTTGTAGAGATTCGTAAAAGAGAGTCAGTGAAAGCCGTTTGTGGGTCTCTTGAGGTTTGATAAATTGGTAAAGAATTGTGGACGATGACGTACGAGTATTAAATAATTATTAATGTAGTAAATAAAGTAAGGGTTAAGTAAGTATTAGTACAGTGAATAAAGTAAGTATTAAATAATTATTAATGGAGTAAATAAAGTAAGTATTAAATAATTATTAATACAGTAACTAGGGTAAATATTAAATAATTACTTCTGTAAAAAATAAAGTAAATATCAAACAGTTATTAAAATACAATAAATAAAATAAGTACCAAATACCTAAAATTTCTGTTTCACATGAAGATTGAAAACAATTCAATTCCACCCCTAACTTACATCGATCTCCAAACTCGCATAACCTCCTCCAAAAAAAGTAACACAGCACTCCGCGTAAGCTAATTTAAACTACAAAGTCTCCGCTTTCACGCCCATGGCTTACAATCCGCCTAGAAAATTTATTTGTCGCTAGACAGGGGTGAGAAATTGAAGCGGCCTTCGTTTCTGCTGAGTGTCGCGTATCTCTGAACGGTTCTCTGTAACAGGAATTGATGAATAGCGGGTGGAACACCATAAGTTTTATTTTTTTGTAGAACCTCACTCCGAGGCAGAAGACCGCCGCCCGATGGGCCATTATACGAAACATTTTAATCGAAGGGAGCACCGAGAAACGTCGAGAGACCCCCGGGGGACATCGGAAATATGATTTCATATATATATATATGAAATTACTGTTGTGTCTCGGGGAGGAAAAATAAGTTCAGGCCAAGTCGAACACATTGTCCTGCGCTGGTGATGATACCGAAGGGGGGTGGCCTTCGAATCACATGTCCAAAAGAAACAGCCGGGGGTATAGGCTACACCGGGTTAGATATAATGTTATGGTACGTTGACCACCACGGCCCATGTAGCTCCTGGGATGTCGGTTGGTGCCACGCTACGCTGGATTTACTTCTCATCCCTCCTTTGTCTTGCTGTCTCTCTCTTTCTGCTTCTATACTGTTCCTCTCTTTCTGTCCCTATACTGTTCTCTCTCTATCTCTGTTTTTCTATTGCTCTCTCCTTCTGGTCTTCTCTTTCTGCTTCTCTATTTCTGCCTCTCTATTTCTCTTTAGGTATTTCTTTCTCTTTTTCTGTCTTTCTATTTTTATCTCTCCCTCTCCTTCTGTCTTTCTATTTTTCCCTTTATTTTTCTCCCTCTTTCTGTTTTTTTATTTTCCCTTTATTGTCCTTCCTCTCTCTTTCCTTTCTGTCTCTCCATTTTTCTCATCTTTCCATCTTCCTGCGTCACCAGTTTTCCCTCTTTCTGTCTTTTCGATTCTCTTTTTTATTTCTCTCTCTCTCCTTATCTATCTCTCTATTTCTCACCCTCTCTATATATTATATGTCTCTCTATTTTTCTCTTCTTTCTGCCTTTCTACTTCTCACCCCTTTCTCCCACTTTTTGCCTTTTACTTCTTATTCTTCCCTTTTTTTGTCTTTCGACGTCCTGTCCCTTCTCTCCTCCCCCCTCTCTCTCTCTCTCTCTCTCTCTCTCTCTCTCTCTGTCTATGTATCTTTCGCTCTCATTGACTCTCCTCTGTCTCCACCAACACCGTGACAACGAGCAGCCCTCGAGTTTTTATCCAGCGCCGATGTCGCAGCGCGTACATCATTCCCGTTCGCATTCTTCGTTTCGCCCGATTCCCGTAAAAAAACGATGCCCCCCCCCCCAGGCCGAGGAGTGGGGGGAGGGTGTAACGCAATTAGCCGGTTTCTTCATCGGCTAGAAATTAAGCGTAGTGCTCTTTCGCCAAAATAAATGTCTTCGCGGCTCTCCCGGCTCCCGGATATTATATACCCTCCGAATGCAATTACATCGGCTAATTACGAAATTTATCGCCATAATTCTCGGCGAAAGTTTTCTTTTTCACTTCGAACGTTTCTAGTTAATGGAAAAGTATCCACGCGCGTTTACGTCTCGCGCCGAGCGTTACGCCACGGTGCTTTCTATCCCGATGATTACGGCGCACGATCTGTTAGAAATTGCTTCTGCCCTGTTGTAAATTGTTGTAATTGCTTGGCGGAGCGTCCGGTAATTATCCAGAAATTATGCGGCGATGTTAAAGGGAACGCGAAGATCGCGCGTGCAGGGTTTCTTCGATGTTCGTTCCAGTCTCGTAACATAACCTCGAAGTTATCTCGGCGTAACATAAAAAGTAAAGTCGATCGAGAATTAGCCCTTTAAATTCGAAGTTATTTTAACTGAAAATCTGAAATGATTTTCTTCGTTTATAATATTCTAATTCTGTGTAAATAAATTAAGCTATTTTAACTGTAAATCTGAAATGATTTTCTTGGCTCGTAATATTTTAAATCTGTGCAATAAAGTGCAGTTTTGTGTGAAATTTATTCTCGTGACCAACGGTTTCACTGTTTTTAATAATTTTTGTAAATCTACGTTTTATCGACGTGAAAATGATCTTGGAACGCGGTAGAATAATTTTCGTGGTGCCTCGGAGTCACCACTCGAGCGCGAAGGCTGCAGCAGACGCCCAGGCGTCGTCGTTTAAATATCCGGCGCGTGCGGACAGGCAATAATTCGGCATTACGGTATTAATTCAAGCAGCGTTTGCTCCGATCTCGAATAAATAAATCCTAATAAATCCGACAACAGCAGACCGAAACCGGAGCGCTCGCGCGAGCCGATACACCGCGTCGACGGCGGGTAAAGGAAAATATGTCGCGCAAATAATTTGTAAATTTGTCGTTTCCTGCGGAACGGATTACCGCGTCGCCGCATCATTGGACTCTTTGCTGCATTTTTACTATGTTAACCCTTTGCACTCGAATGGCGACTCTCAGGCACCACTAATATCGTTCTTTCGTCCTTTAAAATAATTTTTACAGCAACAATGTTTAATTTTAGAAAAATTGTTAAATACGGTACTGTTAGCATGAATCACGAGAATTAATTTGGTATATATAAAATAAAAAAGGGTTGCAAAGGGTTGATTCCTAAACTCGCATGGCACTTTGGGACTATTCAAGTCTAATTCTATAACAACAAATTCGATTGAATTATTTATATGCTTTTATATTATATGATTTTATATGCTTCCAAGAAAAAAGATGCCAATATTGTTTAATTAAAACCGCGAGAAAATGTCTGTGCCATGCGAGTCCATTCCCGAAATTTCGTGTCTCAAAGAGTTAAATCGTCGCCGAACCACCCCTTCGTTCCCCCTGCATCGATTCGTGCGTTTGACGGGCGAACGTTGATCTAATTTCTATTCGCGGGGGGACGCGGCCCGCGTAAAATAAAGGTTATCCGAGCGGCGGAGCACGTTCCGTAGCTATATCCACTCCCCACCCTCCCTCCTTCCCCTCCCACCCTCACCCCCATCAAATGCCCGGCGACACGTCGCGCTTTCGTTCCTCGGTAGAAGGGAACTGTTATTGCAAATAGGCGGAATCGTCGCGGGGATCCCGCTCGCTATGGAGATATCATGCGGTTCGCGGTATCGAGCTGCCGCGACGCGACGCTCCGCGGATAATTCCGCCGTAAGCGACCCGGTCGCAGACAAGCGCCGCGACGTTCGAATCTTGGGGTAACGTTGGCTCCTTCGCGCCCGCGATCGTTTAACTCTGCTGTCACGCGCGCGAATTCTTGACTCGGATTGCCACCACCCTCCGCGGAGATTACCTGTCCGCGGATGCGCGCCGATGCACCGTTCGCCGGCGATTAAACCCTTGCACTATGACTCCTCTCACGTTGCATTTATTACCACTTATTTGTCCTTAATATTTTCCTTAATAGAACCAGATAATTCTTGTTACTTGCATCGTCTTTATTTATTTCCTTTCCCAGACTTTGACAATAGACAAATACAATTTGATTTCAATTTAGAAGAAATTAATAATTTAATAATTTAGTAGTTTATATTTCTTTAAAAATTATAATTGGTATTAGAATATGGTTGGGATTATTTTAATTCGAGGAGATATTGTTGAAATAGTAAAAAATAAATTATAATAATTATATAGGATCGATGGACTATTTTAAACTATTTGCGATTATTAAAGGAAAAATGAGGTGTATATCTGTCTATGCAACAAGTTTTTTAGTTTGTACAATAATCTCCTAATTTTTATCGATAGGTGTATTATTTTATTAAATGAATGAGTCGATCGTTTAATATAATATTTGACGGAAAATCCGTGAATAGCAAACTCGACGAAAATCCGTGAATATATATTAACTTTTTTAAATATTGGATTTGAAAACTGTACACGAAGATCAGCGATTTTTTGTTCATCAGATTAACGCAACAATCCATATCGTATAACAATATTGACAATGTAAAGATGCCCGAGCGACGCTAAAAAGAATTTTCTAATAATTTTTGACGAGAGGCTCGAAATGTTTCGATAGAATTCGGTTGACTATAGTCTAATGAATATGGCCGGATCGTGACCATAATTTCACTCGCCGCGCCGTGTAACGTATTCGACAAAGAAACAACAAAACGGCGAACGAATTGAACGATCGCGGGGATCCGCGCCGTGACCGGCAATTCATTCGGTATCGCGGCCACGCAGATCCGATCGACAGTCTCGAAAACAATGTTCTCGGACGATTCTTTAAAGAAGATTTGCAGCAACGGGACTCGCGTTCGTCCGTCACACTCCTCCCCCCCCCCCTACCTCCCACCATATAAAATTCTTTCCTCCCTATAATTCACAATTTTGGCAGACAGCTCTCTCAGTCGGACAATTTATTCCGGGGGAATGCTTCAGCGCGTGTGACACGTGTCATCCCATAGATAACAAACGGTCATATACGAATATTTACATGTAAATAAAACGGAACGATCGCGCGCGCGCCCGCGCACCGATATCGATGGAAAACAATTACAATTTGCAAAAGCAATCTTCGTTATCGGTGAACGGCCGCGAGAGTGACACACCGGCGAACGATCGCTTACAGCGCGCGTCTATGATAAAAAAAAAAAACGAAACGAAATGAAACCGTTCGAGCTCGTTAAATAATTAAAAATGTTTGCACACCGTCGATTGTAACCGAATGAAACTGAATTAATCCGTCAGCTCTTGCTTTAGACATTTAGTTCTTTATTAATAAATTTACTTTTTATGGAATTGTATAAGCTATAATTATGTTGTTCTTAATTCTTTATTCTTAATTGCTGATTATTTATATATTGTAGTTACAATATATTGTAATTATTTATATATTGTAATTGTAGTTACAATAGATTGTAAAATCACCGTGCATTGACGCAATATTAAATAATTTTGACAATCTTCTGGTATTGTCACGTGAATGTAAAACGTCTCGTCGCCATTTTAGGCAATTAGAAGGACGCTCTCACGGAGATGGGTCGCGCCGCATCGTTTTGCAGGCAGCGTATCCCTCCGAGGAGAAGGCCTCTTCCCCCGGTCGATCTTTAAATCCGTGCGTTTATACTAAAACATGCGGGCGAGGGGGAGGCTTTGTATTCCGGCCACGCGTCGCGTTCCATGCACTTCGGCATATAACTAGCCGGATATTCGACGGAGCGATGCGAGCACACGTGGAATCCTTTCAATTCCCGCACAATATATAAATTATGAGTCGGAGGTCCCTTTTCGTGCTTTCATGCTTTAACGGGGGATCCTACTCTCCCCCCCCCTACCCTTTCCCGCGATCCTCAGTTAAATCATCCGTCCTGTAAAGAGTCCCTCAAACATACGCCTGTTGGATTTCTTGCTTATCGTGCAATAAATGTATACAACTCGAAAAAGGCGACTTACCTTTTTATGTGTAGTCGTGATGGAGGAAGATGAGCGGGGCGGGGGCGGCGGCGGCGGCCCTCTCGCCCCGCCTGCGCACCCTTGCCGCACTTTCATACATTTATTTATGAACCGCTATGAATAAATGGATGGCCGGCCTTCCTCTCTTGAGCTCAGTGTTTCAGAAAGCTGATATCATGTTGTCCTTACGCAGACGTACCGAATATAATGGCTGTTCGGCGGTGTCTTGTCAAATCGATTAGCTCGTTTCTTGTTACCCGGATACCTTGTTCGTGTGTTTAACAACAATATTGTACAACAAATTCGTATCTGAAATCGAGAATACTTTTTTGCTTATCGGTTTAGACGATAGTGTGTGGAATAGAAGATTTTTAGGATTTGCAGAATTTATTCGACGATTTTAAAAATTCACTGTACTGTAATAATTCATACTACTAAATGAAAGCTTAATAAAACCCTAGAAGAAGTTTCAAAACCGTCAGGTACCAATTCTCACTTCTAAAAAATTGAAGAAGTTTTTGCAAAGCCACAGGAGAATTTGACAATTCTCGCGAAAAAACATCAAACACATCAACTTCAGTAATTATTTAAAAATAACCAACACACCCTACTATACTGTAAAAATTTCTACCACCCTATGAAATCTCAACGAAAGCCTACAAAAAGTTAGCCGGCAACCAGTCGTCGTTTTCCATTCCTAAAAATTGCGTTCCTATTAAAAAAACAGAAAACAGAACACGCAACTCCAGAGAGAAATCGGACGCAGAATCATTCTCCGGGATCCCAGGTAGCCGGTTTTAATACCAATTAAGCGTGAAATAAAGTCCGCGGCGAAGCACGGCCAGGTAAACGGTGCGGAAGCCCGAAAAATATCCGCAGCCCCGGTGTAATCGCGACAAACCATAAACCGGCGCGAAGATTTCATCCCTTTAATTTCCGACAAATTTCCCCGGCTAAACAGAATGCTCGAACACCAAGCGAGACAGAGAGAGAGAGAGAGAGAGAGGGAGGTGGGGGATCGTCGGGGGTAGGTGTTCGAGGGACGGTATTCTGTTGCGTGGATGGGGCCGTTCATCATGCCGGTCCGTTTTATCGTTTCCACGTTCGACCGAAAAAGGAAAGAATGCAAAGTCAAAGGACCGGAAGGCACGAAGAATTCGACCGAACGCCGTTCAACGGAGGAAAGTCGTCCCCGGCGCCTCTTTTCCGGCTCGCCTAACCTGAAAAACGGTATTCTCGTCCCCGCGTACTTTGAATCGCGCCTCGAGGAGAACGGGAGAGAGAGTCGAGAGAACGAGAGAGAGAGAGAGAGAGAGAGAGAGAGCTGAAGGAGAGAGAGCGCGCGGTCGCCGTGGAAGAACGGCGGCGCAGAGGATTCGAAGGGCTGCCAGCGGGAGAAGGGCGGCGCAGAAGGGTAGGCATGTAATTAACGAGTATTCTCAATAAGACGGTCGACAGGTCGGGGAGAGGGTAGAGCTGAAGAGCGAGCCGAGGGAAAAAAACTCAAAGCTCCAAACGCCTCGCGCGTTCACCTGTTAAATAAAATACATTTAAATGCCGGCGGCACGTTGCCGCGCGTGAAAACTATTGACTTCTCTCCTCTACTCCCTATATCCCTCTCTTACTCTCTCTTGCTCTTACTCTCTTTTTTTCCGTGGCTCTTTCTCCGTCGCTCTCGCCGAACCAACCCCCATTTCTTCCACCATCGCCGTCCCTGTACGAGGCAGCTTAATGAGCGTCGCTCGCGTCTCGTTTGAAACCATCCTGTCTCTAGATCTTTCTTTTATGCGAACTCTCTCGGTCGCCCGCCCGGTCCCATTCTCCCGCACTTCCTGTTTGTTCTCCTATGCCTTCCATCTTCTTCCCCCTCTTAGGCTCTTTCTTCTTCGGTTTCTGCGTCTTCTTAGCCTTTTTCTTCTCCGGATTCTTCCCCCTCTTGGTCTTTTTCTTCTCCAGCTTCTTCCTTTTCTTAATATTTTTCTTCTGCATCTTCCTCTCCTTAGTATTTTTCTTCTCCTGCTTCTTCCTCTTCTTAACCTTTTTTTCTCCGGCTTCTTTCCCCTCTTAGTCTTTTTCTACTCCATCTTCTTCCCCCTCTTAGTCTTCTTTTTCTCCATTTTCTTCCCCCTTTTAGTCTTTTTCTTCTCCTATTTCCTCTTTCACTTCATCTTTTTCTCCTGCATCTTCGTCTTCTTCTTTTTCTCCTGCTACTTCCTCTTCTTCTTTTTCTACTTTGTCGTCTTATTCCAGTTTGTCCCCGTTTCGCGAAGTCAGCTGTCAGCGAGTCAGGAAAAATACGTAAACTGCTCGGGAAACCAGCGACGAAACCAACGAGTTCCGTGTCGTGGCCTACCAGTGTTGATGATTGCATCAACAGGTATCGGAATTGCACTTGTTTGCAGTCTTTGTGCTGGCCGCGCGGAAGCGGAGGTGTGGATTGAGTACGGTCACCCACGCCGCAATGCTAACGCCAGGCGAAAAGTTTATTTCTGACGGCTGTCGCGAGAGGGGTTAGTGTTTCCACTGGCGGTTATTGATATATCAAATTTTTAAATAGTACTTGTTAAGATTGAATTTCTGAATATTAATATTTATTTTATATATTATATAAACGATACATTAATATCAGAATATTAATATCAATTTTCAGAACAATATTAGAATATTATTATCATTTTCTACAGAAATATTAGAATATTAATATCAATTTTTAGAAAAATATTAAAATATTAATATCAATTTTTAAAGAAATATTAAAATATTAATATCAATTTTTAGAACAGTATTAAAATATCAATATCAGGTTCTAGAACAATATTAGAATATTAACATAAATTTTTAGAATAACACTATATCCTTCTAACGTTTAAAAGACATCTTATGAACGTCTTACGAATGTATTATAAACGTCTCATGAACTTCCCAAATCGAACATCCCTTACTAATCAGAAAGACAACTGACATAACCTGACATTTATCCTAAATCATAAGACTTTCAAACCTAACCTAAACGTCTATAGAACCACCGCTCTAATCAATAATTCTTAAACAATATTTTCTCAGTTTATACAATGCATTTACCGCGATGAGCGCAACAGACGCAACTACGCACGCAATTAGCAACAACGCCTTCAACGAACGCGTTAAACCCAATTCAGGCACCTAGGAAAGTTTTCGGCGGGAGCAGAAATTTCACGGTGCAGTAATTGAGCGAATGATGAAAATACTTGGACAAAGGAAAATTGTTCTTCGAAAGGGCGTCTCATCACGGCGAGCCGAGAAGGTTCTTGTTACGGGTGATTATTGGCCCCGGGAGTTGCCCCGTGTATACACGAGGAGTGAGTTCGAGCCGGCTCGAAAGAAGATGAGGGGCGGCCCTCTGACAACCCTTTACATTTTAATTACGCTTGTCTTAAAAGCCAAATGCGATCCACGGGCGCTGCGCAGGCGGGCCTCGACGTCGGCCCGATAACGCCACGGGAATTCCGCGCGAAATCAGCGCGCGCCGTGGAAAAGCAGTTTTATCCAAAACGAAAAGCCGTAAAGGCGGAGGAGAGGGCCGACGACGACCGTCTTACTTTTCTCAGACTTCTTCGCCCCCCTCCCCCTCCGAGCTTATCCGTCCATTTAGCTTCTGGTACACACACGGCTTACCGTGAACAATATCCCTTTATCGCTGATACTTTCCGTTTCGGATTCGCGTTCCCTCCTACCACCCCTTTCTTTCAACCCCTTTGTTTAGCTTCGAGCGCCGACACTGATCTTTCCGCTGTGTACTCGGCCGGCGTCAATCATTCTTTGAGATTCTTTCTTTGGGCAAGCTGGAGCGTCGTCTTTCGACTGGGTTCGTGGAACAATGAAGACGATCGTGTGACATTATTTGGTCGAAATAATATTTTTATCAAGATCTTTAGATCGATTTTATAATTTGTGAGATTGATATATAAGGAAATTGATAATATTGAAATTATTGTTACTTTTTTTTAAATTATTGTTACTTTGGAAAATGAGGGGTTCCTGAGGCTATTTGGAGGAATTTTTTCCTTAGCAAAAATGTTATCCGCGGCTTTATTAAATAATTATTAACAGTAGCCAGTGAGAGACGATAAACTCTGAGTATTCCTGTATTTATTAATTATTTATTATATTGTATGGTTATTAACATTTATTGTATTCAAGCTTGAAGCCTCTACTTTCGCACTGTATTGTTCAATTTTTGCCAACATTATATAAAATAACACAGTATTTAACAAACTGAACCCATGTCCTTCCTCGAAAACGATGAAAATCGCGACGCGTTTAAAAACATTGGAAAATTTTCCTTCGGGCTTAATCCATTCTAAACTCAAAGATTAAAGTCTCCTCTATAAAACGATGGCTCAGTGCTCGTCGCACGATTTTTTCCGTCCTTTTGATACCAACTCTTCCGCCCATAAACACAGCTCGCGCGCCGCGCGACTTCTTTCCGCGCCCCGTCCACGGTACACACGTTTAAAGTACGAACGGATTTCGCTGTTAAACAATGCGAATCGTCGGGCGATCTTGTCGACAATACTTAAAAAAAAGTCGCGTCTGAGTTACACACGCATACACAAACATAGACCCATACACCGCGCAAATATATACACATAGATAGACGCATACATACACAAACCGCGGATTTACATTTCGCCGCGTATTTTCCTGGCAAACAACTTGCTCTCCCCCGCAGTTTTGCGAGCGGCGGCGCACGGTTCTTTCAAATTGAACGACAATTGCTCTTCACGAACTAGAAAGCTTTTTGTCTGTTTTTATTTCATAATTATCGGGGCCGGGGAGAGAGTATTCTACAAAGCGTAGCCCGGCCCAACGGTCGAGCTATAATCGCGTCGGCCGGTTTGTTTGAGGAGAACGCGCGGCGGCCACCGGAATTGTAGAACGCCCCGGCAAAGAACAAAAGTCAATTAAGCTTTGCGTTCCGGCCGAACAAGGAATCCGAAATTTTTATTAATTATTCGGCGGCGCGCGCCAGCGACCAGAGAGCGAATCCCCGAAGTACACCATTGTTCCCTGACCGGAATAAGTTTTCTCGATTTCTGGCTCCTCTTAATTGTCGCAGTCACGTGATCAATTCCGTGTCATTTCCTCGCCTCGATGTTTATAATAATGCCTTTGATTTTTAGGTTATGTTTGTAGTGTTTAGGTAGTGTTCATTTTGGCATTATTTTGTTTTTAATTAGGCGGCTGGCTTTTATTGTTTATTGTTTATTGTTGCTACTGTATTAGCAAATTAAATTATTTCGGTGAAAATCCCCTTTTAAAAGTCCCTTTTTAGAAGTAATCAGACTAAAACTATATCAACCCTCATACTAAAAAAAATTATAATAATGCAACATACGAATTAAATTACAACGTACTATACATCTTCAGTATTGTCAAACATTCTAATTTTTGACAAAATTTTCTGTCTGCACAGAAATTAATACTTTTTCTTTACTTTATTCCTAATAATTTATAACAAAACCTTCCGCGTCGATATAAATACTAATTTTCAAAGCTTTTCTATTTTTCTCTCGATCGACGTACAGTCAGTCCCATAAGTATTCGTATCCTCATTGCTTATAAAAGAAATCTGTTGAAATCAAGGGATGCAATTACCCATTATTTTATACGCAACTACTTGCATATAAAATATGCAAAATAAAAATACTTATGGCACTGACTGTGTATTTGCATTAGGTTACGGTGGACGCGTACAGCGCGTTAGCAAGCAGTAAAACAAATTCGGCGTGCCGGTACCGTAGTGGCGGGCCAACTGAAAATTGCAAGGCTGTCAAAATTTTTTTTCTGCCCCCCCACCCCAGATTGAAATATAACGCGGTCCACCTTTGACATTCCGCGCAGTGTATCAATCAACGGTAGGTATCACACGATCGGAGCGCTGTCATTGCGATGCCATGCGATATCTCG
>NC_135781.1:32079830-32121734 GCF_028453695.1 Augochlora pura
CCAACAGGGCGCGCTCGCGCGAGGCTATCAGAGGGGACGTTCCTAAACTTTTGCAATTTCAGTGAGCAATGCACTCTTTGTGCCGTGAGAGACCATTGTTTATAGGGCGTGCACGTTATGTACCGGGAACGTTCGGACTTCATTGACATTTTCCTGTCGCGTATTACAACTACGATACGCCATTACGGTTTATTAACCCTTTGCAATCGAAGCCATTTTAAGCTTAGATCTAAAATTGCTATTTTGGCCAGCTAAATATTACAGTTATGACAGGAAAAATGATTAAAGTTGAGAATGCTAAATAGAATTTCTGCGATCACTGAGTGGAAACGACAGAAACAAATAGCTTTGAATTAATATAATAATTATTGTACTATAGAAATAATTATACTACACATATAATTATACTAACCATGTTAACAAATATTGTCAAAATTATTATTACATATTAAGATTACAATATAATATTTATTATACTGCATAAAGTACGAAAACGAAAAAGATTTGGCAAACAGTGGCTTACTTAAAATGGCGTCGCATATTTCAGCGGATCTCGGCGCGTTGGAAATTTCACGGCGGAGCCTCGAAAGACGGGGGTGTTTTAGAATCGACACCTCGGGGTTTCTCATCGAACTAAGTTCCATTGTCGGTGACGTATGCTTCCCCGTTTAGCTGGACAAGTTTCGTAGATGGCTTCCTCGAGAGCCAGCGGCACGAAACTCCCGTGGCGCAAAGTCTGGCTCCGAGTTAGATTAAGCCATGGCCAGTAAGCCACCTTCAGAAACTGCTCCTTGCCCTTCGGATTTCATTAGCGTTTCAAGCAGAATCTCATATTCCGTAAAGTGCTTTTCCAGAAATTTGCGGTTTCAAGGTCCCCTAACTCCTTGGACAATGAAACCTTTTTTTTTTTAACGATGACCCGTCGGAAATCCGCCCCCTCGCGATCTCTCGTTTTAGATCGGGGACGATCGTACAACCTCGCGTGCTTTGTATAATAATATAAACATGATCTTGTATAATAATATACGCGTAACTTTGTATAATAATATAAATATAACCTAGTGCAATAATGTGAACATAACCTCGAATAATAAAATATTTAAGTGTTTTCTCGATTTCAAGGTGACTTTTTTAATAGAATTTATATTGTCGTCTAAAAATATTTCTAACAGATTTACGAGCACTTTTTAGATACTTTTAAAATATTTTACAAGTTTTAGACTTTCGTTAAAAATTGTATCAGGTTTGAAAATAATTTTATTACTATCTAATTTGTTTATATTTAACCTATGTTTTTTCTGATATAATTTGCTGAAATTGTGAGTCTGATTTTCAAAGTTAAATCGGAGTAAAAATTATTATATTGCTGCGAAAATTTATAAAAAATTGTTAGGAACTAATGAATAATAGATTTTGGATTTTTATATATATTCGTTTATATTTTATTTTGTAATACTGAAGTGTTATTATTATTTAAAATTTTATTGGATTTTGTTACACATTTCTGTTACGTTATCATGCGAATATGTTTCATGGGAACCCATATCAGACGCTTCGCGACACGGACGCCCGACTAAGCTAGTTTTGAGAATTTTGCAGGGACCCAACTATCGACAAATTAATTTTAGAGTTAATCCCCGGGTGCCCTGGGTTGGATAGTTATCCAAGTTAATAGCGATTAACGTATCATAAACTGTCGACACGGTGCACCAGTTAATGGGACCATTTGGTATGCAAACCCTTGGGCCAGATGCTTATGGGTTACCTCACGGCCGATTCTATACGAAATCAGCGCGCACGCTTTACGAAGTCGAAACATAAAGTCGACACGCAAAGCGACGCGAAAAGAGCCGCGAGAGTGTTCGACAAAAGTTTGAAAATTGGCAAAAGTTGAACAATTGACAAAAGTTGGATAATTGGCGAGAGCGACGAGGGTTTTAAGTGTCGGCTTTTAAGTTCCAGTTAACAAATTCGTTTGTCACGATAGCTTCCGCTCGGCTACGGAAACTACAACGGCAAGTCGTCGCAACACCAATTTGGAATGAAGATGAGGAACATCAAACGTTTAAAGACCTTTGATGTTCGATCGCCTGTTAGGCATGAATGCCGTAGACCGGGAGACCAACCCTTCGACTTGAGTGTGAATTTCGACGATCGGGCCTCGATTAACAGCGGCAAATTAGAAGCCGGCACGTTTTACACGGCCGCGCACGAATCACTACCGTCGAATTGTCGCGAATTTGCCGGCTGCCGATGCAAATATTACGGCCGGTTCTCGGCCGCGTTGCGAGCCGGATTTTTCGGGCTGATTGGAGCGATATTCAATGTACGATATTCGAGAAATATTTAGTTTAAAAAATGTTTAATTAAAAAGATATTCATTTCAAAATGTAGTTATTTAAAAAAATATTTATTTCGAGAGATATCTATTTCAGAAATTATCTATATTAAAAAGTATTTTAAGAAATATCTAATTCAAAAAAATCTAATTCAAGAAATATCTACTTTAAAAAATATTGATTTAAAAAGACATCTATTTTAAGAAATATCTAATTACAAAGATATCTATCTCGAAATATATCTACTTCAACAATTATCTATTTAAAAAAAAATCTCAAAAGACATTTAACCAAAAAATTGTCCAGCTGTTTTAAAAAATTATAAACAATTTAGACTCTTTTTATAAACAAATATAGTATCAAAAGTTTGCATACACTATATAAAAATTAAAAATTAAATTATTTCCAGAAATGGATATCAATCTTTACTGTATTTTATTTTTCAATTATTTATTATTCACCCAAACAATGAATCCAGCGCATCGCAGAAAAATGGAAGATTTTTATAACAGATTTACCATTTTTGTCAGTCGATCATTTCGCCATTGTATAAAGGTTACGTCGTAACGATGGACCGATTCGAAACCGAGTAGGACACGAAATGCAACGAAATCGCCGGTTTGATATGCATCGACCGATTTATCGAAACTATCGCCGTTGAACGAAAACTGTTACAATGGATATATGGAATGTAATATCTTCGCCGAGACGGGGAACGGTAATTTCATGAATGCTGGCATTCTCGCCTCTCATAGTGTTCCACAACGGATTCTGCCGGAGAATCCGGTTATCGAAAATCAGGGTTCGGAAATCAAGGAAGCGGAAATATAGCAAAATTAGCTGCTTACCAGTTCCTCGCCTCTTCTTCCGACCCAATAATTTCATTCAAGTATTATAGAAAAGGCGAGCGGGGTGATTCGCGCGATCGTTGCACTTCTAGAATCGAAATTAATCGGTAATTAATTAATTCAGCTTGTATTTTGTCGTTTGTTAGAGAAAAATAAGCGTAAATTAGACGTAATATATAATTTTTAATATGTAACGTTTATTTTATATTGGACGTCATGTCAGCTGGATTCAATACTAAATTAAATCCTAGTTAAATTGAATTTTGATAATTATTTACTTAATAATTTATGTACACTATATTAATAAAGCTTTTAATACAGCAGATACAATTTCAAACTCTCCTTCCAGGCTCACATAAAAAATTAAAACAACTAATATTAACCTTTTTACAATAAAAATATATTAACTATAGAAATATAAATATTCCATAATAAAACTAACCTTTCTATTTTCCTTCACCTAGTAAACTAATCGAGTCAAAATTATGTCACTAATCAAATCAAGGTTATGTCACTACCGAGTCAAGGTTATGTCACTAATCAAATCAAGGTTTATGTCACTAATCGAGTCAAATAAAATCTTTCGACAAAAATGCTAAAAATAATTCTTCCGTTTCAAGAAGCGTCTACACTGTACAGTATCTGCCACCGTATCTTGCGGCGGGCACCGAAGGCAGCTAGTCCGTTCGATTTTCTGGCGTCGGGCAACCTGTTTCCGCGGAAGACTGAAGGGTCGTGGCGTCGGCGTCGAGGACAGAATCACCATTGCCCGGTAAATGGATTAGGCCGGGCAGATATTACGAGCGGCTGGGGCTCTTTGATGAGCGCCAGTTCGTTTATCGTTAATTTACAATGGTACCTTCGGCTTGCCTGCCAACGCGCTACCTCTTTCCCCAGGACACAACCGACGGTGGCCGGCCTCGACACACGGGAGTATCCCACTCATTCCACTTAAACCCCGCTTCCTATCCTATACCGAACCGGTATATCCCCGAGCACGGAGAGAGCGGAAACCACCCAGCGCCGGTCCACCCTTCCTCGCCGCCCTTGCCGCCTCCTGGTCGCCCACCCTCCCTCCCTGCCCCCCTCTCTCTTTCCATCGGTTCGGCCACCAATTATTGCATTGGTAATCGATTGGATTATCAAAGTTTTGATAACGCATCGAGCTCTTCCGGCCGCCCGGCCATCCCGTTTCGCCTCTCTCTCTCTCTCTCGCTCTATCTCTCTTTCTCTCTGTCTCTTTCTCTCGACACGCCCTTCATCCTATCCCCCTCGTTACCATTCCACTGTGTTCCATGCCATGGCAAATTATTTGCTCCGACGAAGCATGAATTCCAACCGTAATTACATTTCGCCTGATATTCAATTAAAACTACCGGCGCGGCTATCAGGAAAGCGGAGGAAAAAAAGAATGAGCGATTGAAAGCGGCCTGTAAAGGAAACCGTACGCCTACGGGGCGGGCGAGCGACACTCGCTCGACCGCGATGGGTGATCGAGGGGATCTATAACGTGGCGGATCGCGCGATCGGCTGTTTAGGTTATGTTTAGGTAATTTGGATTATGGTGTAATTTTTTAGGTGAATGGACTTTGGATTGAAGTGGATTGGTGATTGAAGGTCTTTGGTAATGGTGATGGTTTTTAGGGGGGTGGATTTGTGATGGTAAATTAGGGTAGGTAGGATATGTTGCAGTTTTTATATGGCAGAAGATGGTGGGGTGATGTAAATGACGCCAAAATGTTTATTTTAAATATTTAAGTATTTATTGTTTAGCAAAGTTTGGAGTGATGCTCTAGAAATTCATATTTCATGAAAAGAATTTTAGAATTTGACGAAGAGTGTTTATAGTGAAAGAGGTAACATTATTTGAATGTATTTATGTTTATTTTAATTTATTTTAATTTGTTTCAGTTTGTTTTATTTTATTTTAGGTTATTTTGATCTAGCTTGCTCTGAACTATTTTTAGATTATTTTGATTTATTTCAGTTCATTTCTAGTATAAGACTCCCAGAAAAGACTCCCACGATTCCCTGTTATCACAACCATACTCGTAAAACAACAGCTAACCGTTCAATCACGCGATACGTTCGACTCGATCTTCATACTCGGATCCCGGATCGCGCTGAAGCGAAACGCGTCTACGGTTGCCAATTCGTGTCGCGACCAGAACCGGCGCTACCGTGCCGCAATACTTGCGTCCCCGATTCCCTCATTAAGACACAATTGCCCGGTGAGTTATTGCTACGCAAAAGCGGCGGCCCAATAAATAAGGTTACCGCGGAGACGCGATACATAATTCCGTAGGAAGGGGCGCGAAACTACGGAGGGGGATGGAATCACCGTCGTATAAAGCGGCTCCTTTGCTACCCCCGCGCTTCCCACACCCCTCCGTCTCCTCCTCCTATTTTTTTTATTTCCCCGACTCACGTAACCTTCCGTGAGAACACATGATACACGGCGTGCTTGAATTCGAGGATTCTTGCGTGTATTACGGGCAAGCGTCGGCAAACGCCGCCGGTTTTATTTCCATCTCTCCGAGCGCTTTTCTTCGCGATATTAGAATTTCGACGGTTGACGGTGGATCGGTATTATATTATTATTAATGTGGTGACTAGGTAGTCCGTCACTCGCCGACAGATGGTTTTCTGTATCAAAAGTTAATTAAGATCGTCCCTGTTTCGATATATACGCCGAAACCGTCGTTTTAGCCTTATCTAAAGCAAAAACGCTAGAAAGCCTTGCTGACGAGACTGTGCACTCGAATGGCGACTCTGAGACACCACTGAAATTCTTCTATCAGCTTTCAATATAATTTTTTTATTAACAAAGCGTAGGTTTAAAAAATTGTTAAAAGTGGTATGAGCCAGAAGGTGGAATGAACCATTGGCATGAGTCAGAAGAATCGATTTTATATTACATAAAATGGTCTTTGTACCGTAAAACGTAAATACTAAAAGAAGCCAGAAAAGTTATTTTAGGTTTACAGTTAATATTCGAGTGCAAAGGGTTAAACATTCGCTAATGAATCGAGGTTTCCAACCGTTCCAGTTAAGGGATCGAAACGTAAGCACCGCAGGATTCTGCAGCTGTATATGTACATATATACGTATATACATATATATATATATGTATAAACGTATATAACTATATATGTATGTATATATATATGTATATATATACGTACACGACGGTATTGTGAAGAACGGAGTCGAGTGCACTTCAAACATGTCGTCGTGCTTGAGAGTACCCTTCAAAAATACTAACCGTAACTACGATAAAAATGAAACACAATGAAATGAACGCGACGTTCATGCTGTACGAAAACAAGCCTCCGCCGCGATACGTGAAAGGGGGGGCCAGGAAGGAAAATAGCGAAATGTTACCGTATAGTACTTGCTGCACTGTAACTATAATATTTGAGATTGGTTAATTGCACGATTATTATTAACACGGTGTATTCTAACCCTTTCTATTACCGTTTATTTAACTTGATTAAATATATCATTGTTAATGTGTGAGTTATTGGATGATAGGAATGGGAATATGAATATGATAGAGAGGATAATACTTTTTGTTAATATTTGATAAAATTGTAGAAGATGAGTAACAGTTGTCTGAAATAGTAATAATAATAATAATAATAATAATATAATAATTGGAATATATAATTGGATGTTATTTGATGGTTATGGATATTTTGAGTCTTTCGAACGTCCTAAAAACGTCCTAAAAACGTCCTAGAACGTCCTCTGTCACAAATCAAGACATATTTTGACGTTTCCAAAACATCCCTTAGACATTCAAAAGACATCTAGTGAACGCTTTATGATCTCTGTCTCTTACAAAAGAACATTCCAAAAAATACATAATAATACAAAATAAATCCTCCCGAAAAAAGACAAATCACTCGAAATCACGCGTCAAACTAAGGCGACTCGAAGTGCGGCCAGCTGCGAAGGATTCCACCCAGCCAGAACCAAATGACAAATCGTTGGTCGTCGACGAATAATTTAGGCCTCCTTTTTTGGTTTATGGGAGCCGATCGTACGGGTGTATAGTCCAGTGACACGGACATCGGCGATCGCAGGGGTTCGGGGATGAAGAGCGCGGCACAGGGGGCGGGGAAGAACAGAACAACCGATGGACGGTGCAATTAATAAACGCTCGGTCAAGCAGTTCCATTTTTCCGGGCAAGTTGATCACGCCCGTTAAAGATCGCAGCGTGTCGCAACACGGCGACCATAAATCCTGTATCCAGGACGACGGGGGGTTGGCGGGTGGTATCCGGTTCGGCGTCGGTTTTTCAGCGGAGGACGACGCGGCGTGGCACCCGTGTACGTATACGCGCCGCTGGTGCCGCCGCCGCCGCCGCCGCTGCTCTCTTCGTGGACACAGATTACCGTGGCACTAGCGGGGGCCAGTCGCACGCCGGAGGCTCCCGAGGGAGTTTAATTTGCAGTAATGGGCGCATCCTCGCACGAGCGAAAGATTAAAAGCGCCCACCCTAGGCACCGACCGCCCACCGCCCGACAGCACCCCCTTCCCTCCTCCTCCTCCTCGTCAGCCTCACCATCTTGCCGACTCGCAGACCAAATGGCTGTTCGCCGTGTACCCGTCAGAAAGGAACCAGTTCAGATACCATTTAGCGCTTTCCACGCTTTATCCTCGCCGCCTCTCTTCCTCTTTTCCTTATCCATCCACCACCACCCCTTCCTCTTCCCCCTACACTTTTCCCGTCGCCCCCCTACCCCTTCGCGTCCTTAACCATCCGCGAGAGCGAACCAGTCTCGTTGCTTTCTTGATTAAATGCGAAATTCCACTCAGTTCTTTCGCGTTCATCAGTTCAATCTTCAGCCCCCATGTTTTCCTTCCTCATCCCTGAACTGGCCCTTTTCTTCTCACTCTCTCTCTCTCTCTCTCTCTCTCTCTTGATAGACTGCTCTTTTGTTTCCTTTGACGATAAGTAGCCATCACTGTTTTCTTATCCGAATTTTTCTTATCCGAATTGTAAACTGATTTAATCGACGCATTTAAAACAACATGGCCGCTACAGACTGTCAACATCGACCCTATTGGAAAACCCTCTAGACAATTCCGCAACAAAATATCTATTTCCACTGTCTATTTATCCTGAAATCCACCTATACCTCGCTTTTCGATCTCGTCCGCTTCGACGATCCGTCTGACATAGATCCTCTCTTTTTCCCGTCTCTTTCAACCCCTATACCACCTTCGCCAGCCGGCTTCAGAGGGGACGCGCGCGTATCCACGCCGATATTGCTGCCACGGAAAGCGCTTACATCGCGCGAATATTTATTTAACGCTAATTGGAAAATGCTTGGGGGTGCCTCTCGCACTTCGGCCGACTCTCCTCCCCCCCCCCCTTCGACGCCGCTTCTCTCTGCCCCTCCCACGAATCTTGAGTGTGGTAACTAGTTAACTGGAAGTGGCGCGCGCGTTTTCCTCTTCTGTTCTCGCACACACGGCCGTCCGTCCACGCGTTTGCTCATGTCGCTCTCGTTTCCTGTTCCACCCCCTCGCGAGTAGTCGATTTTTTCGTTGCCGCGCATCGGCCGCACTCGGACGCGCGGATATCGCTCCACGGAATTCTTCTCGTCCTGTGTTTGTTCCGCGAGGTTATTAATTAACGCGGCGCGGGTCGAAGACTGATCTCCCTGGAAAAATATCGCTTTGTTAATCTTCGATGAACGATCGTCGTGTTTTCTGCTTCGTGTTTAATTCGAGGAACAATTTATCGAATTAAAATTATTTATTTATTGCTAATAGAATATATCTAACATCGACGTTGCATTTATTAAAACATAGATCGATACTCCACTGTACTCAAACAAAAAAATTTATTCAATTATTTCCTACGCCAAACGTTTTACAATGTCAACAATTTTACAGAAAGAGATAAAATTTATTACTACCTCCTGCACCATATATTTACCTTTAAATACAAATACACAATTTTCAGTACCAATATAAAAACATAACATTGACAAAAATTCATATTAAACAAAAACCTTTCGTATCACTGAAAATCGTGTAACAGTAACAATTTCGAAGGCTCGAACACCGTTTCGAATCTCCGCGTATGGGATCCTCAAAGCAGATGCTGCGGAATGAATGATATACTACACGGTTCCATTAGACAGTTAACACCCCGGGACTCGAAGAGCAGAGACTTCAAGCGTAGGCAGTCGATGGTAATTAGGCCAGTGCCCTGTGTAATGCACCGAATTACGAGACAGCCATTACACGAGATAAATTATCAATTCGAAAGGTTTCCATCCACCCCTTTCTCCCCCCTTTGAATATCGGGTCTAAGACTGGCGAACACTAAACGCTGTTAATATTGCAACAACGATGGAGGGTAGGATTTATGCTGCGCGGGGCCGGCGGAGAGATTTGCTTGCTGTACACAAAGCTGCGTGTTAATGGCTGGCACGAAGTTTACCGGCGAGAGAGACAAAGCAAAATCTTCGACTGTAGAATAAACTGGCGCCGCGGCCGGCGGTAAAGTGATCTAAACAGAGGATGAAGGGAATTAGAGTCCTTTCACGCGACCGTGGGGGAAGGGAGGGGCTGCGAACCGGGTAGAACGACCGTCACGGTATCTCGCCGCAACGTGGAAGCCGTGGAAAGGATCTTACGAACTGTTTGCGATTGAAAAAGCCATAAATGTTTAGTGATAATATTTTAAAAATTTAGCGATAATATTTTTAATATTTAGGACTAATATTTTTAATATTTAGCGTTAATATTTTTAATATTTAGCACTAGTATTTTTAATATTTAGCACTAGTATATTGATGAGACGTCTACTTTATATTTCATTTTTATGGGTTTATATGATATAATTTTATTATATAGGTCGATTTCGTCCTCGCCGTCAAAATTCGCCAGTATTTCTCGCGAAACAACTGATTATCCGTATTTCCGAGCTTTTTTGTGGAAACGATTCGATGCTCACAGAGAGAGCGAGAGAGAGAGCGAGAGAGAGTGAGAGGGTTCCCGTGGCGATCGAACACGGGGCCGGAACAGAGGTGACTATCGTATAGCGCGTTGCCTAGAATTAGAAAGCATTTTAAACGGGTCGCACACGCATTACAGAGGTGCGTGTAACCGCTGTTGGCCAGTGTCAATTTGTTTGCGCTTAGTGTCCGGCGGGGATGACGCGGGTCGAACGAGTGCGCACGAACAACGAACCCATTTAATCGCGTGATTTATTCAGGACATGATCATTAATAGAAGAACATTACTCTCGCGTCAGGAATCAATAGACGGGCCCCGGGCTGGAACACGGCCGAACCGGGAACAGAGCCCCGGTTGTTGGTGCTGTGCCCGCGTTTCCGGAAGGAACGACGGAGAGCGCTAGCTTGTATGCGAAAAGAGGAAAAGAGATCCGCGGGAGAAAAGCGTTGCGCCGAGAGAATCTTCCGCGTAATCGGCTAATCGGTTGCTATAGTTCCGTGCTACATATTTTTCGCTGATTCTTTGTTCTTTCAATTATTTTCTTATACCATTATTTTTTGTACCGTTATTCTTTTTAGTCCTATTTTTATGATGTTATATCTTGGTGCCATCGATTTTGGTACAGTTAGTATTTGTGTCATTATATTTTTATACCATTATTTTTTGTACTATTACTATTTTTACTCCTATCTTTATATTATTATTTCTTTGTGGCATTATTTTTGATACAGTTATTTTTTGGGCTATAACGTCACTTTCATTAATTTTTCCCATAAATGCATAAAATGTCCATTTATGGGCATAGAAACGCGACTTAAAAGAATCTTTAAAAAATATCTTAATATTAAAAATAACTTATAAAACTTGACCGATAAAACTATTCACTCAGTCACCTTTAGAAAAACCACCCTATACCCCGCGCGCAGCGTCCTCTTTTATTTATTATTAATCCGTGGCTTTTCGAGTGTCTCTCAGTCGCAGAAGACTTCTCCAGCCGCGTGTATATATTATACAGGAAAAAGAAGAGACTGTACCAAACCTCCCTCCGTGCTTCAACCCCCTAATCCTCTTGAAGCAGTATGATCCCGCGTCTTCCTACTTCCATGTCTTTTCATACCCCCCCCCCCCCTCTATCTGGCTGGGGTAGGGGAATTAGCAGTGTTGCAGAGCAGGTGAATTATGGAAACAAAGCCGAAACAAACCGAAATAAATTGCACAGGTAATGTATTTTAGGCTGCAAATGATTATTGCGGATCCGTCGGGTTCAGCCTGGGCTGCGGTTCCCCGCAAAACCGCCGCGCTTACCGTTCCCCGGTTACACCCTTCGCTTCCACCCGCTAAACCATCAGGGCCGGGAGAGCGTTCGCTCGCTCGCGCGCGCGCGCGCGCGTTCTCCACCACGCAGTCTCGCGTGTCCATTTCAGCATACAGAACTGTCTCTCCGGCCTCCTATTTGATCTCGTCACTCGAAACGTAATTAACTCCGTGACAAGCCCGCCCGGGGATTCCGATATATAGTGCGTGCAGTTTTTCGCTGGAGAAATTAGGTGGCCGTTAAACAGGCCAAGCGACCTGTCCGTTCCTCGGCGAGGAAACTATCGCTAAGAGAGCTTGATGTGGTTCTAGCATATGCCGCGGGGCCTGAGACAACGACGCAGAAATGCAACGATGCGAAAATGCAACGAAACAAAGATGCAAAGATGCAAAGATGCAAAAATGCAGCGAAACAAAGATGCAAAAATGCGACGACGCATAGATGCGGCGAAACAGAAATGCAGTGACACAAAGATGCAACGATGCAAAAATGCGACGACGCAAAAATGCAGCAACGCATAGATGCAGAAATGCAGCGAAACAAAGATGCAAAAATGCAACGATGCATAGATGCAAGAATGCAGCGAAACAAAGATGCAAAAATGCAGCGATGCAACGATGCAAAAATGCAGCGACGCAAAGATGCAGCGAAACAAAGATGCTGCGACGTATAGATGCAACGACTCAAAGATGCAAAAATGCAGCGAAACAAAGACGCAAAGATGCAACGACGTAACGATGCGGCGTCGTCCGCATGCGTAATAACGCCGACGGTTGTTCCTGCCTTTGACGAACAATCCCGTTAGCCGGTTTTACGATCGTCCGACGGCCTCCGATTTTATGGTTTCCGCCGCTACGTCGATGGTTATTATTTTTCTTTTTCATTAAACATCTTGCGTTCTCATCGCGAACGTTTAATGCGCTTTTAGTTGCTCCGCACAAAAGCAGTCCAAGCAATGATATATTACGCTCGGACGTTCTATTCAATAGAATTTTATGACGTCAAATTGCGTGTGGAGTGTGGCAACGTTCTTTGGTTCAAGGTGGTTTATTTTTCTTTTTTATCAAGATTTTTTTAGTGTGGTTTTTTTTATATTATTTATGTATTCTTTAGATATTGTTCACGTCTTTTTTGTATAGTATTTATTTATAATTGATGTGCGATTTATATACTTTTTATTTATTCTTCTTATAGGTTTCGCATATTCTTTATATGTACTTGTTATATTCTTTATATATATTTCTTACATATTCTTGATTTATTCTTCATATATTTTTTATATATTCTTTGTAGGAAGAATATAGTGCATAACGAATATATGAAGAATTTCTATATTATATAAATTCTTCCTATATTCCTCATTTCACAGAGGAACTGCATACATTCATTTCGATAATTATTATACAATTTTCATAAATTCCCTATACAATATTCTTCGTTCATGCTTTACATATTCTCTATACATATATCCTGCACACGTTCTTCCCACATCCTGCACCCATTCTCCATTCCACAGAGGAGTTACGGTATTTTTAAAGCGATTTTTAAATCATTAACCGAGAAGATCCACGGTCGTGCGCGTACGATCAGAGAAAATCCTCTTACCGGAGCGTGAAGTTCAATTAGCAGAGTAAAAAGTCAGAAGCAGTGCGGGCGAATTGGAACGCCTATTATGCGAACGTCCTAATTATGCTTATCCCAGCCGACGAAACGGAAGTTATACTCCCGATTCGATTCGAGCACCGTGCAAGTTTAAATAATTGAAGTTCCATAACTTTTCTTCGAATACCAATTTCAGCGAGAAATTACGAGGCATTAACGAACACATCTACCTTCGCCACGTTGAAAGCGTATTATTATACAGTCACGAATACGTGTCGAAAATTAACAAAGGACATTGTTACCAAAAATCGAAGCTTGGACAGTTTTTCGATCTCGAAAGTCAAAGGGGTAAGGTTAGCAGTAGTTTGGAACTGTATTGTGTTTCTTCGAAGGGGAGGAAAATATTTTTAGGAAATTATGATTTATTTGGGAAAGTAAAAGTAATACCTGATATAATTGAAGGTTGATAGTGCATAGTTAAAGATATTTTATTTGATTTGATTATTACAGATTAAGTTGCCATTTGTGAATATAATATAATATAATATAACGCTTGTACTTTATTATCGGAGAAAAATAATTTAATTTAATTTATGTCGCGAAAAAACCGCGGCAATACAGATGTCCTTCTATAAAATAAAACTAAAAGCCGACAAGAAAAATGCTCTTCAAGATCGATCCCCAGACTCCGTCCCGTCCGCAAGAACAACGAGCAGACAGCAATCTCTCAGGCAGTAATTATGCATATACAGTGCGTTCTCTCCCCCTAGCAAGTTGGCTGCGCGATGAGACGCGTACCGTCGCACGACGGTGGTTGACGAGGTGTCAGAGAGTTACATGTCCTGTCGGCCTGTATTGGCCCGTATAACACATATTGTTATACTCGCGACGGGGCTCTTAAGGTCTCCGGGCTTGCGCTCGCGCGCGCGCGCGTGCACACACATACCGCAACGAAGAGAGACACGTGACAGCCGGTTTCGCTGCAGTGACAAGATTAAGGAGCAGGGTATTTACCTCGGGTAAGGTGACAGGTTCGGGGACATAGTCGAAGTAACGCCGGGGAGATGGCTCCCGCGGCCGCGAAGATTTATGATTGTTCCGCTGCAGGCTGCGAGCGCCCGGAATGTAATAGACCGTTGGTTCCCCGGGGGACGACGGGGGGCGGGGGTGGGCGACACACGGTCCGGCCAGACGAGACGAGGGTTAGGTCCGGGAGCTCCGAAGATTGCCGTAACACGGGTCTAATAGCTCGTTTGATCCGCTCCTGTTCCACGCTGCCGGCTCGTCTTGCTTCGCGGCGGCCGCCACCGACACCCTCTTTCGCCTTCTGTCTCTTTCTAGGTAGCTCTTTCTCTCTTGGTATCTTCCTCTCTGTCGCTCTTTCTCGCTTGATAGCTTCTTCGGTGTTTCTCTGTCCCTTTTCCTCTCTTTCTCTCTTGCCATCTTCTTCGTTGTTTCTCTGTCTCTTTTTCTCTCTTACTCTCTTGCTATCTTCCTCTTTTTGTCTCACTGTCTCTATTGCTACCTTCCTCTATCTTTCACTATTTTCGTCTCTCTGTCTCTCCGTCTTTCTTGCTATTTTTTTTTCTCTCTCTCTTGCTATCATCCTCTCTCGGCTCGTTCGCCGGCCCTTCGACGCGGCCATAAGAAAAGACGTTAAACGGCGCGCCTTCTGTCGATGGCACAAACATCACCATTGTCGACGCGATCTCCGCTGCCGGATTAATTTAATTCGACGTTGAGTAGATTGAACACAGAGAGAGAGCACAGCCGCCCGGCACACCCGAACCCCTTGGCCTCTCTCTCTCTCTCTCACACACAGCTACCTGTTTATACGCCCTCTCGCAGTTTTAGCACACGCTCGGCGATTGTACGTTGCAGCTGTTTAACGTTTGACGAGTCGGTTTCGCTTTAACGAGTTCTCCTCTGTTTATATGCGCGCCATGCAAAGCCGATTATTAGGCATTCGCGATTAGAACGCTGCCGGGAATGCTGCTGCACTACCCCCTCGCCCCTCTCCCCGCCGTTCGGCTTTCGTCGGTGCTCGCGAACGTCTGTTCCGACGATCGCGTTTTGGCCGGTGCAGATTTATCTTTATGCTATTGCAGAATTTAGGTTGGACTGCGATTTGGTCGATGTTTGTTGTTTTTGAGGTGGAATAATTGTTGGTGTTTTTGGTTGGATGTTGTTAGTTTGTGAGGGAGGGAGGAGACTTTTGGAGAGATTAGAAAAGATCGTCTCAGTCGAAGGAGAACAGTCACGTAGAGAAGTCGTTGTTGTTGTTGTAATTGTTCAAGTCGTTGTCGAAGTCGTTGCGTTGTCGTTGTCGTTATTATTTTCCTTGTAAATCGTGGACCTATTATAAATAAACTATTACTGTTATCGTTAAACGAAGTTGTCTTATTTGTTGTTTTATTATTACCACAGAGTCTCGTGGGATTTATCCATAAAACTAATCCCCAAACTATCTAAGAGCTGCATTTCATTCCGCATGTCTAATCGTCGAAAACGAACGTCTTCTAACGCGCTGCAACTTTATCTCTCTCGGCTTATCGACGGCGAAATCAATCGTCGCGAAACGGGCAAATGTTGCGACACAGTGTAACGCCTAATAATATAAACTTCAGATAAATGAATGTAAGACCCTTGTAGTTCGAGGGCGGCGAAAGGGATCGACGACGGCCCCGGAGACTTGTTCCGCCGCGACGGCGGAACGAAGAGAAGCGGATCGTCCGTGGGCGGAACGGAGAGAGGAAGTCGGGGATCCAGGAGAAGAGAGGGGGGGCCACGGCACCGGGAATAAGAGAATGGTCCTTAAAAGTTCCAGAAGAGCGGCTCTTTACCGGCGGCAGCCAGAGCGGGAGTTGTTATCTAATTTTACTCTCAACGCTTCTTCGATTTATTCGCCAACTTCCCGGCGCATTACAATATGCTGTTAACGGAGGCCGGATCGTCCTTCCGCCGGTGCTCGTCCTGATCCCGCTTTCACCCTCTTCCGTTCGTCCTTCCCTCCCCACCGTATCTCTCTTAGCCCCGGCGCTCGGCTAAGAAACCCTCAAGTCGACTACCGTGTATATACATAGTCGCGTCCCTTTCCGTTTGATTTTACCAAACGCCGCCGCCGACCCCTGACTGGAATACCTGCCTATCTACCAATGAGCTGATGAGCTGCTTTCTTTGACCTTCTCAAAAACTACCGCTCTTGCGTCTTCTCAACTACACTCGTTGCTTGTTGAGCCGAGTTTAGTGCGAAGCCGTTGACTATACTGTAGTATGATGTCTTTTTTGACGCGAGTCCTCGAATGTGCAATTTGTCAATTAAACGTTCTTTTTTTAAAAATGAGACCTTAAAATTTTTTTTTGGAAACTTGGTGCGTTCGACGTTTTTCAATATTTTGAAATAGCTTCAAAATAGCGACGATTTCTCGCGGAAATAGATGTAATAATAGATATAAAAATCAGAATAAATATAAAATAAGAATAGCCTAAAAAAAGCGACGATTTCTCGCGAAAATAAAATTGCAAAATTTTCAAAATCTTTTGAAATTGGAAAAATTTTATAATCGAGAGAAAGAGAGAGCGAGAGAGAGAGAGAGGACTTTGTCAGCGATCGACCCCGGTTCATGCTTCGACCGGGGCGGGCACGCAACGCTTTATAAAAAATTTCCCTCGCCGCTCCGGTTGATCCGTGGAGGGTGGGAGGGGGGAGAGAAACAGGAACCATTATGATGGGAGGAAGATGGGGCACTTTCATACCCATTATTACCTGCATTATTTACGTCTTCCCGTATCAAGCGTTGGACTGGAAAGCGGAAACAAAGACGACACCGCACAATGAGCCGCGCGCCGCGGGAGGGGAACGAGCATGCGCGTATCCGCTGTATACATATACTGTGGTACACGACGGTATGTATACTCGTGTGTCTCTGGAGGTTCGTTGCGACCCAACCCCGAATAAGTTATATCAACTTTCGCATTGTTAAATGGGTGGAATGGGGCGGTGGCCTCGTTCACCTCGATCTCCGATCGCATGGCGAAACTGACACGGAGACGTTCGTCGACCATTGTTCGTCATTCGATAATATATTTAAAACCGTAAGGTGTCGAAATATTGAAATGAGAAATATTCGGCGATTTTTTGAATAATAATTGGGGGAAGTGTCGAAGTTTTGGGGAAAGAGAATAGCACCATAAGATGAAGGATTATAGTTGACTTTGAATTATTGTATTAATTCAAATTCTAGTAATTATATTATTTTTATATTATATTTATTTGAACTGTTTTTATATTAGTTCATTTATATTATTTTTCTATTATGATTTCATTATATTTTTATATTATTTCATTATATTATTATTCTTACGATACATTATATTACGCCTTTGTAATATTGTATTATATTCCTCTAGACGCTTCGAAATTATTAAAAAAAGAAATATAATTCTGCGTTTTCCAACAAAAACAGACAACTTTTATTTTGCATAAAAATCCTCAATCCAGTAATAAATCCCCAATCCCTCCGCTTTTAATCAACTTTTCAAACGTCTGAGAATTTAGAAAGAAATTATAAAAGCAACCATAACAGAAGGTATAGAATGTCCGTTACTATCCTTGAGTCGCAAGTTTGAAGACCGAACGCGTTGAACGCGAACGATTAGAATCTCCGACGGGAAACAACTACGGTCCGACTACGTCTTTGGTCGAATCTTTTTCGCCTTTCCAGCGGCGGAATGCTTGTAAACTATTTTAATTAAGGCTTCATTATCATCCCATTTCGACGGAAGTTTGCCGGTTAACCGAACTATTTCGGGATTTTTCACTAGTACGCGACTGACGATAGGGAAGCGGGAACAACTTGCGGCGTATCTGGATGTGTTACGCTGTCGCACGTAAGAAATCACTGAGCCTGATAAAGTAAACTGCAATTGAATCTTTAATTGTCGAATCGTTGGCGGGTGCTTCGATTGATCGCAATATTTAATTTATAGTGACGATTTTAAAAGGAATTTAACGGTGATCTATTCGGAATCGAAGAATTATACTTTATTCATATAGCGAAGTAGTGTTGCAATTTTTATTATGGTATATGTGTTATATTATATAATATTTTGTTTCTAGTTTATAATGGATATGTTATATATGATGGATATATAATTTGTGGCGGCTATATTATTTATGATGAATATATATTTTTTGTAATCGATATATTATTTATAATAGATTTATTATGTATAATGAATATATTATTTACAAGAAATATACTATTCATATATTCTTTACTAATATTATTAATAACATTCATATTTAATAGAGCTTGCATAAAATTTTCACCACGAGTCTGACTCGTTATTATAAAAAATAACTCAATTCATAAAATAACTCAATAATATATAAAATAATTCAATTCGCTCGAATCACTAGATCGAACAACAACTCGGCGATCTCCCGTCGCGATCAATTCTCATCGAACAAAATTCGCTATAATCGATCGATGATCCCCCAGCAAATTACGTCCGCGCAGAAGCCCGCGGATCTAATCGGCCCTCTTTCGACCCCCGCGAACACATTCTCCGCGTTCCCGCGAACCTCCCCCAACGGTTGCGCACACAAAATTCCGGGCAGGTATCCGTCCGCCGCGCGGCGCGGTTCTCCGGAATTATTGCGAATTCGTTCGGCGCGCGCAAAAAAAAAAAACGGAGAAAAAAAATTGCAGGGAAGGCTATTAATACGAATTCGAAAGTACCCAGCGGGCACCTCGGCGCTCGTAACACGCGCGATGTATTTTGAGTCTGCGAGTGGCGGGCGGCGCGTGGGGTTGGGGGGAGGGGGGCTGGTTTCCGACGATGGCAGAGAGCCGATGGGCGGCCAGAGGGTAGAGGAAGCGGGAGGGGGGGAGGAAGGGGTAACCGTTTGAAATTTTCGGGAAAATTACAACCGAAATTCTTCCCCACTTACGGTTACACGCGTAACGTTCATCGAGTTCACTCCAGCGCGCGGCGGCAGCGGCAGCGGCGGCGGCGGCCTGTTATGCTTGATCAAAGCCAACGTGTACAGTTACGTACATTCGATCCCCCCCTTCCTCCTCCTCCACCTCCTCCTCCACCTCTCGCGCCATCCCGTTGCCATTGAGCTTCCATCCCACCCCGGTCCAACGGGTTCTGTCATCACGGACGCACACTCTATTACACACTCGTGCGAGCGCGCGCTTCAGCCGCGCTATTTGCATATTACCGGCGTGCGGCGTGCCGGCAACAGGCCATCGAAATACCGCCCTCTTCTCGTTCTCCTCTCCCGGCCCCCCCTCTCCCTCTTCGCCGCCACCGCCGTTGCCGCTCTTCCGGTTCCACCTATACGCCGGGGCCGAAAAGGGAGAGAAAGCCCGGGCGGCCGCGCGGAGCTACGGCGCTGACAAAAATTTGAATACCCGCGCGACTCCTCTTCTGTTCCACGCGTCCTCTCTCGTTCTACGCGTTCCCTCTCGTTCTACGCGTTCTCGCGCCGCGCGACCTCCGCCTGCGTTTTGTTATTAATCCGACGCGATAATCTATGAAATCCATTGTCCGCCGCGACTTTACGGCGGACCGTGTCCGAGGGATTGCGGTAAGTCCCCGGTAATTTCCCTGTTTTTTTCGCTAACTGCCGAACACGAGGATCCTTTGTCCTTCGCGGGAATTTGCGTTTATTGCGAGGACTGTGTTTAGGGGTGGTTTTGGAGATGGTGGTTTTTTTGGTATAAGGGTTTCTTGGAGGTTAAGGTTTTTCAGGGCGATTTTGGGGGATGGGGTGGTTGATTTGTATGGTGCTTGAATTAGGCGAAGATTTTGGTAGGAAATGGAGTTATGCGGATATGTTGAGTTTGGAGGATTGAGGTTTGTTGGTGGAGAGTGAATTTTTTTAGGCTTTGGGAGGATACAGGGTGAAAGTAGAGACTTCAAGCTTTAATATAAGCTAATTTTCATTGTCATACGATTTTTTCTGTTAAAGTTATGTTAAATTAAAAACAACCATTATTCTTCATCAGTGATCCAGTGGCTCTTTTGCTTCGATCGTCAGTATAGTAAATTTCCCTGTAACGTATATATCATTATTAAGAAATATCATTTACATAAACAAAAGTAGAAGTTTCAAGCTTCAAAATAAGCTAATGTTCACTATCATACCATTTCTTTCACTAAAGTTATATTCAAATTTCCATCGATCTTCGATATTCTTCACCAATAATTCGCTTCTACATTCTCCCCCATCGTTACTATACTAAATTCACCATCCCGCACATAACCTATCCAACACTTCTAACAAACACCACTGACAGAAATAAAACTAGAATCTCCAAGCTACAAAACAACTCCAGATTTCTTCCTCCACCCTCGTTCCAAACAAAATTACAAAGCCGTAAACTTCGAGCTACATTACACGATGCTTCCTGTACATCTTTTCCAAACCGTGCCACGTTGCCACCAACCCTCCGCCTACTTTCCCTGCTTACAAAAACGACGTTACTAAAAAAAAAAAAAAAAAAACACCGACTCGAGTATTCGGTTGGGCTAGTTTCCACCGAGGTCGGAGCCATATACTTCTTTAATTTCCGGACCGGCTAACAATGGCGACGGGCATGCAACGCGGCCCGTTGATCCTCCGGCAACGCGGCGCGGCCGGATCGCGTTCGGTCCGTCTCGGACAAAGTTGCCGTGTTTTCTATCGATTCGAAACTCTAACTATCCCCATAATCACACATCGCGAAGTTGATCCCCTCGCCGTTCCCCCCCTTCCACCGCGGTATCGTTCTCCGGTTCGCGTCCACGGCTCGTCCACGCCGCCCCCCACCCCCTCTTCCGAACGCGAACCGGTGTGCTCGTTTGCGATCAGGCTTGTCCAACCTGCTGCCATCTGCGCCGCGGGCTGTGCAAGGGGTTGAAAGGCGAGGGTGAAACGGGGGAGGAGGCGGGGATAGCCGACGGAGAAAAGTGTGGGCGGATAGGACGGCGGGATAGGAACGAAGTTTCGAAGTTAAAAATTGTTTAAATTGTCGGTTAACAGTTAGCCGCCGGGGCTAATGAAACGTGGAGCGCGGACTATCAAGCCCTGGTTACACCCCTGCCGACACCAACCCCAGCCTCTTTCCCGCGTTGTGTGGAGCGGCCCTTTGACCTCGTCGTACACGAGCGCGGCGGCACACGGACGTCCGGAGGAATTTCGCAATCACTTTCCGACTGTAGACGTGCCGCGAGGATAGTTTCGTCCTCCCTTCCTCCCACTCCCATACCCCTTCCGCTTCTTTTCTGACCCGTCCCCGACGAAACGTCCCCATTCGCGATCACGTACCTATTACCTACCGGTTGCGTCGCCCTTTCTCCTCCTCCTCCTCCTTCCTTCCTTCCTTCTTTTTTTTTAGGAACAGCGAATATACATTTACGGACTCGAGCCTGTTCCTAGCCTCGTCGTCGTCGTCGTCGACCGGCATTGTCGTAGGCCGCGCGGTCGGACAATAGAAAACCGGTACCGGAAAACAAAACGTTGTTTATGAAAAGTGGAAGGCCACCGCCGGCTGGCGAAGGTCTGCGCGAGCAACCACGAATGCGCAACCCTTTTTCGGTGAAAAGAAGACGGGCAGGCCGAACGTGAAAAGGTTCGCGCGCGTGCGACGCACGCTTTTCATTCTGGCCCCCGTTGTTACTTTGCCGCGGTTGTTGTTCGACGTCGCGACAATCTATATGCCGCGTTTCGTTTAGTTTGGTGGCATTGGTAAGAGGTTGGTGTTATTTATTGGTTAGGTAAGGGGGATTGTTTGTTCGAGACTTGGGCATGGCGGTGTTGGCTGGTTTTTGAATGGATTATTAATAATAGGTTATTAATATTAGGTCAGAGTTAATTTAGGCTTAGGTTAAAATATCAAAGTCAGCGAAGAGCAATGGTCATTTAAAATATATTATAACTTCGATAAAAAGAATCGTATGACAATGAAAATTAGCTTATGTTAAAGCTTGAAGTCTTCACTTCCACTCATAAAAATGCTACCCCTAACAAACATATAATAAATTATATATAACAAAGAATTGAACTAACCTAAAAATGGAAATAAAAACACCACTGAACGGTACAATAAAAATGATAAACGTTTAAAATACCTTAAAACTGCGATTAAAGTGCCTTATAACCACGATTAAAATGCCTTATAACCACCATTAATATACCTTACAACCATGATTAACACCATGAGCCACGTCAGCCACATATAGCTGACACTAATTTCCGACCAATTTTGAAAATTCATTTTATTGCATTATATTTGAACAAACTGAATTTGACTAGAATGTTTCGGTTGCGAGAGAGTTCTAATACCATCCCCTATGATAAATATTAACTTTCTAGTTGCGTTTTAATTAATTAAATTTCTTTAACGACGTGGATACTTTAGCGGCTGATTGTCGGCGCTCAACTTGTTAAAATAACCCTATAGCAACATCTCGAGCGAGCAACCGCAATTTTGCACGATTTTCTCGAGGCGTCCAGAAACTCGTCCGCAATCCGCGGAATCGGTGCGGCAGAGGGTTAAAAATGCCTTTTAGCAGACTGAGTCGCTAAACCATCGTCTTCTACCGGCATGACTTACATTGTTTCCCCACGACCCGGCGCTTTGTCACCATCGCTTGAATTCGGTGCACCTTTCTTTCTCTGCAGCGTCGTTTAACATCGCGCCAAGATCGAAGCTCGCGTCGGCTGCGTCGGCGGTAGGATTATCCGCGAAGCTCGGATTCCAGCATGCCCGGAGACGCTCCAGTTGTTTCAACGCGATATTCGTGACTCGATTTCCGAGAGTGGCTCGTTCCTACGGACGTATACGTGCCCGTAAGCGCGTATATATCCCTCCAATTCCTCTCGCGGATACCGCCCTCCCCCTCACCGCTTCTTCTTCTTCTTCTTCGGCGGGGTCGCCGAAGAGAGGGGTTCTGCGAGCCACCCCTTTCGCGCCCGTCGCGCGGAGAACCGCGGCGCCGATTTACAGGTCGTTCTCGATTTACGGCGAACTCGATTCGTATAATAGCAATTACAGGCCGGGAAGGAAACTCGACGTCCACGCTGTTGCATGTACAATCGGATGACACACTCGCGAGCACAGCCAACCCCTATGTCTCTCTCTCTCTCTCTCTCTCTCTCTCTCGGCCCCGTGTCGCGCGCTAAAACACCGACGGAGATATTGCGAGTGCGCCGCACGTATCGCCGGAAAGTGCCGGGCATAAACGAAACTAACGGCGGGATGTGTCGTCGTTATTCCCGCGACGGGATAAATTAAAAACTTGCGGCCGCGGCGGCGACCCGTTGATTATAAGTTTCATAACTTGCCGCGCGACGCTCCCCCCCGCGCGCGCCGGAATCGAAGAATCCGCGGACGGTTTAATGGAACTTCTCGACCGTTCCGAACGGCCCGAATGGAATTCTTGATGCGCCATTTTCGAGCGTAATTGCCCGCGCGGACTGTACGTGATTCAATATTGTATCGCGCCGATCACTTTTCTCGGATATTTCTAAATTCGGAATTGTTTTCAGTCGGCTTGTACTTCGGGGCTCGATGGGGGGTGAAAGTGTACGAGCGAATCGCGGTCGTTTAAATTTTGTTGTAACTTTAGGGGAAAAAATTGGGTGAGAATGGGCGTTAGCTTGTTTTGAAGATTGAAGTTTCTACTTTATTTTCTAGTAATAAAAAGTTTCAATAATGTTATAGGCGTTATAGGAAAATTAATTATAGTGACGATCGAAGCAGAAGCGCCGTTGAAACATAGATGAAGAAAAATGGTGATTTATAATGTAATATAATATTAAAAAAAAAATCGTATGACAATGAAAATTAGCACATTTTAAAGCTTGAAGTTTCTACTTCCGTTCCTATAAATAAGAATTTTTTTAAATTTTATATGAATCACAGGAAAATTAATTATACTTATATTGTAATCAGAATTTCAAACACCTCGTTCTTAAAACTTTGTTCTTCAAATTAAAAACAGTACTAACCATAACCTAAAAATTCCCAACCTATATACCTTAAAAATTTCCAAGAAGTCCTTTCACTTCTCGAGTATAGTGAATTTCCCTGTCTCGCATTCGTGTCCAACATTTTTATAAAATATTTGACACATCGACGCATCTTTGAATTGAAACATTTTAATCATTTATTAAAACATCCCGACAGCTATACTTTAACAACGAATAATACGAACAAGGCTTACAATTCTCGAGGGAAGGGGGTGGTCAACTGGAATCGTTCGAACACAGATATTGAGTGTTAATTAACAAAGCGACCAATTTACGGAAAAAGGGAAAACGAGCGACGCGGACAGAATGAGACGTTAGCGATTTGATTACCGCGGAAGAAGAAGAAGAAAAAAAAAATAGAAGCGCGCCAAATTAAAGTCGCTGCGAATTATGAGCTCCGCGGAGTTTGCGTTGTTGAAAGTGTCTGCCAAATTGCAGTATCGATAATCGATACGCGTGTAATGAAAATTGAAACCTAATTACGGCAATCAATAAACTTTACTTCGGCAAACCCTCTGCGTTTCACTCGCACAGCCATTAAACCGATTATCCGCGGCGGAGAAACTTTCGAAATTCTGCGTCTAACGTTTCCGCGGGCGGCTTTCTTCATTGTTAACCCTTTCGCGGCGAAGCGACGTATATATACGCCCTAGAAGAATGACCGTTTATAAACGAAGAACGTATATATACGTTCATACCATATTATATACTTTTATTCTGTATTTTACTTAAAAAAATAATTATATTTAAAATATAATAATTATATTTAAAAAAAAAAAGTTTTTATATTTTTGGAAGCAAAATGATATTACTAAATATAATAAATATCATTGCAAAATTTAGAGAACAAGAACTCAGTGTCAACTACTCAATAACGCGCTGCATAGCGAAAGGGTTAATCGTCCTCTTTTAATCCGTTCTAGTTGAATATTAAAAAATCGGACGAGACTACAGTAAATACTCGAAGTTTATATCGCGCGGTTAGAATAATTTCGAAACGGTTTTCCCGGATAAGGGAAAGAAATTATCGATCGTCAATTACAAATTATCGTCGACGACGTAAATAATCCCCGCTTTGCATTAATTTCGTCGCGATTATCAATTCGCGATGACTTAACGGCACAGCTGAATCAAATTATATTGCCTATTAATTACCAGGTTACGCTAATAGTTAATTTTAAGGTAGGACGAATCGCGTCTGTTGATCTATGCATATTGCCAATCCTAAATTATTAATACACTTCACGAGACTTCATTGATTAATGTTGCTGTGAATTCTATATATTAATATTTTGAAGATCAGTGTTACTGTGTATTATATATATTAATATTTTTTAAATTAATGTTACTGTGTATTATATATTAATATTTTTAAAATTCATGTTACCGCGTATTATACATATTAATATTAATATTTCTAAGATTATTATAAAAAATATTATATAACATTAAATATTACTGCATATTATATATATTAACATTTTTAATATTAACGTTACTATGTATAATATATATTAACATTTTTAATATTAACGTCACTGTCTATTATATACATTAATATTTTTTAGATTAACGTTACACCGTATTATATGCATATACATATTTTTTTACACAATTTCCATGCGAGATACGTAGCCCACGGTTCCGTCAGCGGTACCCGCCCAGCGACGCATAAATTTTTCCAATTATTAAACGCAACTAAATCACCGTCCCCGAGGCTTAATGCGCGGCACATGTTCAACCTCCACCCCGGCTTATAAATCATTACGATACCGGGCAGCTTTTAACGTTCTCTTTACATTCTACAACCTGCCGAGAAGGGGAAAGTAATAAGCGTATCATAAAATATCACCCTAAAATTAACTGATTCCTTAATTACCTATTCCGTTACCCGGCTACTGCGGAACCTCTTGTTTCCTATCCGCCAGCCAATTTACTCCTCGTTTATCATTGATATTGTCCGATGATCAATAGATTCTACGATGTACTGTTATGCGACGCGATTGAAGACGAAATCGGGACTTTCTTGGCATGATCAAGGTTCGGTAAAAATTAGAATTTATTTGGAATTAACTTAGAATTTATTTGGGATTTATTTGGCATTTATTTGGAATTCGTTTGGAATTAACTTAGAATTTATTTGGGATTTATTTAGAATTTACTTGGAATTTACTTGGAATTTATTTGGAATTTTGGAATTTGGAATTACTTGATCCCTTGAATTTATTAGATTTATTTAGAATTTTATTAAATTAATTTAGAATTTTATTTGATGTATTTAGAATTTTATTTAATCTATTTAAAATTTATTTAATCTATTTAGAATATTATCTAATTAATCTAGAATTAAAAGGACAAAAATCGATTATTTTCTGCAACACACAATCAACAAATTTTCATCACTTTACGATCGCGAAATTTTCGCGTTAAACGTAGGAACCGAGATCTGCCTAATCAATCATTCCGCAACGTAAAACACGAGAACCGTTCACGGCGTTCCGCGTTTCCAATTTTTTTCTCCCTGCGACCGTGGACCGACGACGACGACGACGTCGACGACGCGGGGAACGGAAAGAGAAGCCGGCCAGACAACGGGCGACCGGATCCCTCTGACTCCGGAGCAAACGGGCACAGCGACACAGCGATGAATGAAATCTACAGATGGCTGATTTCGTGAACGCGGGCGCGGGCGATGGATGTTTGCTCGAGTGCGGGTGGGTCCAGCGCAAAACAAACAAGGCTTACCGCATTGATCGCCGTAATCCCGAACACGTACGTTGTCTCCTCCTCTCCTTGTATGCCTTTCTCCTAACTCCTCGCCGCCAACGCTGTCCAACCCCTCGGCCGTGCCGGGCACCCTTCTCCACGTTGCGGTGCCCCGCGTCCCCGATGGTGCGTGCCCGGTCTACCTATCCGAGCGGTGAGGAGAGAGCCTGCCTTACCTGTACGTACGTCGATCACTGTACACGGGGTGGTACACCTCGAATTGCCATCTACATTTTTATTATAAGTTGTGCGATGTACAATTATTAGGTATATTATAGGTTATGTTATTTTTATTTTTGTCATGTCTCTGGTTTTATAACAATTTAAAACAATTTTATACAGTGGAGTATTTGAGCCGATGTGAACTAAAGTTTATAAAAATTAATTTTCTATTGACAGTGGATTTTTTTTATTTTTGTGACATTTTTGAAGCATTTGCTATAGACTTTTAGATTTGCTATAGACAGTTTCCACTCTCCATGATTAACTTTAACATAAATTAAAATCCGCCACCAATCGTTTCCGCAATTTTGAAAAAACAATCATTAATATTCAGACAATTAAAGAGCAAAAATTGTTGACAACTATAGTCTTATTCTCTTTTAATCAATAATTCTACAGTCTACAATTTCCTAATTTAACTAAATATCTCCTTAAAATAATAAACTATAAATAATAAAGCTACCCCCGTAACAGTCAATTCACTTTTCATACAGTCAACGACTGTAGACTGGTATGAACAGTGAAGGTGACAGTTTCGCGACGAGACACCCAGTACATGCACGCGCATTCAGCCGCCGTGCACGGCGCCGTGATGGATTGTCACAACAGACGGGAAACACTAGACTAAACACTGTAACGATCGTGATCTTCTCTCGGCCGTCCGCCACGCCGCTAATGGGTTTCTCATATCCATTTAGCTAATAATGTGCCCCGCGGAGAAAACATCCTTGCCCTGGAAAGAGGAAGATGCTCCTCCTTTGTTACAGCCACTACGGCGCGTGAGATTTTTAAACTCGAGACTACCTTCTTTTCCGCGGACATCGCGTACGGCACCCCTGTTATCAGACCTTTCTATACACTTTCGTTCAGCCCTTTCCGCTCGAGTGGTGACTATACAGTTCTTACATCGCAAAATAACATTTCTATTACGGAGATTTATATTGAAAAAATTATTTTTGCCTCAGTCGCAAAATTCAATTTTAATTAGATATTGTACACTTTGCGTAAGATTAATAAATTTTTATTTTTATAAAGTGGAAAAATTAATAAATTATAATTTCCATGAAATGGAAAAATTAATAAATTATAATTTTTATATAATGAAAGTAAATAAAATGGAATACATAACCTCTCATTTTCTATTTCAAATTCTCCTCTCATTTTAAAGCATCTACTGTACAGTATATTTTTGTGATAACCTATAAATTTGGAAAAATAGGAATTTAAGCTATACTAAATTATTCAACATATTTGCCACTTTCTTTATTTAAATTTTAGCGTTTATTTCGAAGCATCCACTGCACATTTTCGCGACGAATCGTACGTTCGCAAATTAATTATTTACTACCTTTAACAGAAGAGAATTATATTTACTCAGGTAGAACAGTAATTTATTATTTAAATTAACGATCGCGGTGGGATATTGACTCGGCCGAGACGAAAAGTTGTTTTATTATCGTTTGTTGCTTCCGTGTCGCGTAGTTTCCTAATTGCGCGCGCGGCGCGAGTGTCAACCGAAATAATTAAATTGATTGGAAATAATTAGTGTGGAGCCGGCGCTACTATTCGTATACACACGCTGTTATAGTTCCGCGGCCATAATCCGCGTATACACGGGACGAAAATGCTTTCCGCTAGAATGCATATCAACGCTTCTGCGGTTCGGCGCGCGCGCGCGAGAGAGAGAGAGGAGAGAGAGAGAGGCGCCCGAGCAGCAAAACGATACGCCGAAACTATTTACCAACTCGGAACATTCAAACTTGACCCCTTGCTCTCGCTGCTGTCTGCCGGAACTTTCCGGGAATACGCTGGAATTATAAAAGGAAGGTTGAAGACGCGAAATAACGCGGCTAATGTAAAACGCGCGACAATCGCCTTTTATTTAGTTTTATTCTGTGCTCAGATGAATGTAAGATGAAGTGGCGGAATGAGGAAGGTACAAGAATTTGTATTATTATAATAATTGTATACAATGATTAGAACTGTAATTTTTAATTTTTATGGTTATAGTTTAAATGGGTATTCTATTTGCTTTCTAAATAAAATTTACTTTGTTATTTAAATATGTGTAATTTATATAGTATTTTAAAATTAAAATATTAATTGACGCGAAACGAATTCGTAATGCTCTCATTTTGGTTGCTTTTTATATATTAATTATTTATATATTTCTAAGTCGAATTAAATATTTTATAATATCCAAATAATATTAAAATTATAAATACCTCAAATAAAGCTCTGTCAAGTCTTATAACATCGATTATGGCCCCCATATTTCCCAAAAATGAACTAATTGCACAAACTGAGCTGCGACGCGTCGAAACTTTCTTGGCTAACAATTTCGTCATCGTCACTTAAACCAAAGTGTAACAATGATTCCTACCGGACGTCACCGAGCCGCCTGAAACAATTTTCGAAAACATAGCTCTCGGATCGGTGGGACGCGAAATTGGATTCGTCAGCCATCGGAATAGTAGACACACGCGCGCGCGGGGACAACAAAGCTGAAATCGATAGAACATTTATATTACATCAGGCGAACCGGTCCGCTGTCTGCATCCGAATGATCGTCATTGAAATTATAATTACGCGGGACCGCCGCGACCCCGTCAGATTTTGATTTTTCAATTTCGCCGGGCAAGCGCGCGCGCGGGCGCGCGTCCCCTCCATCAGAGCCAACGGAATTCGTTGTAACAGCAGCGGAACAGGAATCGAGCGGCCCGCACAAATTTCTCCTGAATAGCTCCTGGTAATGAAAAATCATGGGGGAAAGTAACGTGGAACTCTCGTTCCCTGCCCTCTATCTCTCTTTCTCTCTCTTTCTCTCTTCGTTTCGACGCTTTTCCGTTGCGCAGCTACGCGCCGCGATATATTTTTCGCGTAACTCGATAGCCACACTCGAAAACGGGACTTCGTTCGCGGCGCGATATTAAAAGTCCGGTTGAAACGATATTCGATACGCGGACCGTGAAAATACACCGCGGGTGACCAGAAACGGCATCATGGCGACTTCGACGACGATTTTATAAGTATTTTGCTGCAGGAGGACCATGAACTATAGTTTGATGTTTGGGGAGTTGCTAGATTTGTAGCATTCTTTAGCTTTGATAGAGCATTAGAGCAATCTTTAGCTTTGATAGAGCATTAGAGCAATCTTTAGCTTTGATAGAGCAATAGAGCAATATTTAGCTTTGATAGAGCAATATAGCAATCTTTAGCTTTGATAGAGCAATATAGCAAACTTTAGCTTCGATAGAGCAATTACAGCAATCCTTAACTTTGATAGAGCAATATAGCAAACTTTAGCTTCCAAACTGAAGCTTGATTTCAGAAAAAATATGCGCTGTTATATTGCGTCAATAATTTACTAATATATAGTAATATAAATATAATTACTGCGTCGTTATTTCACTAGTTTATGATTAGTAGATTTTAGAAGAAGATATCTACAAACCTCACATTGACCCAATTCTCTCTAAACACCCCCTCACCCTCGACCAAGCGACATATACACCCTCAAACGACTGCGACACGTTTTACACAAAATCCGAGTTCCTTTATCCACTCGTTCGACGATCGTTGATGCTAAAAGCGCGGCTAAAACAAGCCGCAGAAAAATCGTTCAAAGAGCTCTTTCCCCGAAATCCATAGACGTCTAGTCGGTATCGAGACTACGCTATTGCGTATACACGTATACATGTACATATATACATATAGTGACCGGCGGCGCGCTTGGTTACCGCCGTGTGTCGACGTCACCCTTTTATTTTGCTCGTATCGTTGACTTTTATAGGGAAAGTTCGACGGCCGTGCCTCGGAACTGGCCCCAGGCCCCTAACTGCGACAGTTAGTGATAGACACGGCCAAAGGTGGACCGAGATTGAGAAATATCGAGGGGCAAGGGGGAAAGGGGGAGGGAAAAGGGTGAAATCGTGTTGGGCGAGGAGGGAAAAAGGGATGGAATCGTGGTCGATGGGAACGGGGAAGGGGGGTGGAAACGTGGTCGTGCCGGACGAAGGAAATCTGGCGTTACTTGCTCGAACGTTTACGGAAAATTGGACGCCGCGAACGAAATCTCACGGTCCGCCCTTCTCGCGCCCTTTTTCATCCCTTCGGACACTGTTTCGTTCGGCCACGTGCGCCGTCTTCTTCGTTACCGTGTATTGGAATTGTATCGGTATAGTATATAGTTCAGTATACAGTGCAGTATACAGTGCAGTATAGTGCACGGAGCCTGGAATCTTGTGCACATACGATCGCCGATTCCGTAAAAATGGCTAACCCGTTTCCCCGTCGACCGCACGGCGGAACGTCTCGAATGAGCCGACCAGTTCCTCGGAAATACCAGGGAACGTGCGCCCGGCGGAGCGATTAGGCTAGCTGCAGTTATTGCGCGGCGTGGTCTTAGCAGTGACCCACCGATACGCGGCGAAGTTTACCGAACGATCGACTCGCGAGCTACGGAAAAATGACGCTTTGTCGCCACGGCGATTTTCGCATTTTAAGGGTCGACGGTAAAATTGACCGTCGCGCATTCCCTAAAAGGGACGAAAAGGTACTATTTATATAAATTTTGTTATAGTAATTTTAATAATGTAATTTATGTTATCTTTTTCCAGGGAAATGTTTCCATTGTTTTATAATGATTTTAGGATGAGGAACCGGTCGTTCGATTATACCGGTCGGTCAATTATAATTTACAACTAGGAAAGATAAACATTTGACGCCGCGTCGGTTCAAAATGAAGTCCAGACAGTATTCTTAATATCTGGAGAAAAAAGAAATGAAACGGCACTTGCGGAAGGGGCCCGAGCTCTTCCCGTTGCCGTTTGGAAAACGGAACGCGAGATTAAATCATGAGGGCGACCAATGGGCCGGAAGGTTTGAGAGAGCGAGAGGGGGTGGGGCGCGGAGGAAAGGGTGGAACGGGTGGAAAGAGAGAAAGAGAACCCTCTCCATCGTCTCAACCACTCGACCCTACTTATTTCAATAGCTTTCTCTTGCCTCGTTTGAATAAACTACGTCTGCCGCGCGCACGCATACGCGGCAACACACACGCACGCACACACGCACAGGGATGGAGGGCCGGTTGGATCGGTGCACACCCTTTCGAGAGGAGGCACGCCCACGCGCGCGCGCGTTCGCGTATAAAATTTGCGCGCTCGAAAAAAAGCCGCCGGAATGTCTCGCAGCGGGACTTCTTGTTATTCGAAAGCGATGCGTGCTTCATCGGCGATCGCCGGAATAACGTCGGCCAAACCCCGTTCTCTGCGCGGTTTACATTTGTTACACCGGGGCGGGCTGTCCCCCCCCCCCCCCCCGCTCCCTCTCTCTACCGCCTGGGCAACGCCACCACGGCCATGAAAAATCGAACGTTTTAATTTGTCTCTGCCGGCCGTTGGTTGATTACCGGCGCCGCGCCCCGCGGACACCGCGCGGTTTTATGAATGGCGGTCCTGATAACGTTTGCGGTAAAACTGAAATAATACCTACGGCGGCCCGGAGGTGGGGGGGGGGGGGGGGGGGTGGAACACACCGCCTATTGTTTCCGGCGAAGTTCGACCCGATCGCCGCCGTTGATACGAAGAATGGTTACAAACCGGCCGGCCACCGCGGCGATGATAAACTTTCGAAAAATCGCGATCGCTCACCCATTTCTCTCCTCCCGCACCCACCTATCGCGCCTTTATTATTAACGCGTTCGCGTCGTTAGGGGATTTGAAAAATGTGCTACCGCGGTTCAAGCTTTTTTTTTATCGTTTTTTTTTTTTTTTCACCACCGACGTCGGATTCGCGTCGATCGCGATACAACGCCTGTACAAAAAAGGCCGTTTTCAAACGCTTCCGCCCCGCCCGGTATCGCGATTCCCGCGATTTGATTTCCGGACGACTCGACTGCCGCGAGCTTTTAATCGTAATTACGCCTCTTTTGTATCTGTCTTTGGTTGGAGGATGTTTATCGCAATGCAGGGACTGCTATTGCCAGTGTAATTTGGAACGTCGAGTTGAGTAGGTGACTCGATGTCTGATTTTTGGGGATGAGTGTACTATTGGGACTGTTTTATAGAATGTTATACGTTTTTGATCGTTTCTTTGTTATTTAGAGTCAATTTTGATACTTTGAAAGCGAAGCTATTTTAACTGTAAATGAGAAATAATTTTCTCGGTATTTATTTATTTAATAATATTTATATAATTTTTCTATACTATTTTTATTATATGCAATAAAGTGCACTTTTATGCGTACGAAATTAATTCTTGCAACTCGTAGCAATAGGTTGACTGCTCAACAACTTTTTAAAAATAAGCTTTATTGTTATAAAAATGATTTTGGAACGGAATAATTTTAGTGGTGCCACAGAGTCACCATTCGAGTGCAAAGGGTTATAAGCAACGCTTCGTCCAGCTTCAACGCCACAATAAATAATAATCACAACTACTTCAAATATAAACTCAAGACACCCCAAATATAATCACGCTACCCCAAATATAATCACGCCAAAGAGAAGCGCAAACTCTCAAAAATCGTCTCTCTAAAAAACGAAGCGCTAACAAGAAAGTGAATGAACCAAGTTCTTTCCTTCTCCTCGCCCTTTACCGCGCCACGAATTCCATCTCGCGCCGTTCCATCGAGCTGATTAACAATCGAAAAATTCCCGGAGCAAGCGCGTTAATCTTCCTCCGCGTCCATCGGGCGAAAGGGTGTGAACGCATCTCCCAATTACTCTCGTAATCCGGGGCCCGCTTAATACACCTTACAATTGCCCCGTTAATCCTTCGAGCCTATATCCCGGCCGCTCTCCGTCTCTGTCTGCCATTCACCTCTCGCAAGGCGAGTAGGCGAAGCAGGGATAGGAAAGGGAATACAGAGGAAAGGGGAGGTGTAGGAGGAGGAGGTGGAGGAATACTTTCTCGCTGCAGCAGGTATTAGTCAGTCGGAATTGGGGTGCGAAATTCTGGAAGTCTGGCTCTGAAGTATTTATGAAGGTGTGCCGGCGGTGCTCTGTTCGGCCTTCGTCATCATCCCCCGGCCTATCTCTTCCACCCCTTCGTACGTTCGCGGCAGTTGTTTGTTGTCTCCGGCCGTTTTTCTCGAATCGTCTTGGATCGGAATGGTGTAGGATCATTTCACGGTTTAGAAGGGTACTGTTATACTAAGTCAGTGATAAGATAAGCACCGAGCAGAACAGGATGAATTAATCACCTCTGTTTTGCTCAAATTTTAAGGTTATGTTATTTAGTCTATTAATTGTGGTGCGCTTTAATAAGTCTTCAATTTGGTTTGGCTGAGGGGAAAAGGAAGGGAAAAGCGTTTCGTCCTGGACCTGTTAGTGGAGTCGTCAGTTTCTCTGAAATTTTAAGGTTATGTTATTTGATCTATTGGTCCTGGCGCGCTTTAATAAGTCATCAATTTGACTTGGCTGAAGGGAAAAGGAAATAGAAAAGCGTTTCGTCCTGGACCTGTTAGTGGAGTCGTCAGTAAGGCTTTCTAGCCTTAGCTAAGGCTAAAACGACGGTTTCGGCGTAAATATCGAAACAGGGACGGTTTTAGGTAGCTTTTGGGAATGGAATCTATCTATTGGCGACTAGCGGAGGTAGTCACCACATGGTCATAACCTTGCGTGACCCATGACCAATGAGACAACAAGGCAAAAGTCTTGAAAAATTGGGGGACGCGTCAGACGCACCGCTCTTTGCCAAACTCTGCTCTAGCATGTGCCCTACATGATTCAGCTTGCCCAGCTCGGAACGGTGCAATCATACAACGCGCCTTAACGCGGTTCCATCGAAGAAACACGAGATCCGATCGTCGGCCTCGAATCCGTCGGGCCGACGATAGAACCGGCGGCGAGGGGCCCCGTTGAAGCACCTCTTCGTTTCGCCGCTTTTTTATCCACCGTATTCTCTCCCCTTCTCCCTCCAGTTCTCTCTCGTTCTCCCTCTAGTTCTCTCTCGTTCTCCCACTAGCTCTCTCTCGTTCTCCCAGCGGTTCTCCCTTGTTTTTTTTCCTCTCGCAGTCAGGTTATCCACGCCGCTAGCGCCGGCTAATCTTTATCCGATATCTCGATCTGCGGTCGTTGGACGATAAAACGCGCAACCGTTGAACCGCTGTTAACGGTGTGTTCCCAGGGCAGCATGCAGCAGCAGGAGGCGTACACAGGGGATGATTGCGTTCGGAGAGCCCCTCCCCGCCCCTCGACCGTCCCTTCGTGCCGGGAAATGAAGAAAGGGCGCGGGGGGTTGCGGGGCGGAGCGCCGGTGAAAAAGTACCGCTGCGCGGTTTAATGCACGATATAGCGTGCCGACGGTTGTACGTCGGATCGGTGTGGAGAACCGAGTCACTGGGAGCTAGGCATTTTTACCGGCGTTCAGCCTACTCTGATAATTGTATGGGATTACGCGAACGCTTGCCGCGCCGGCTCGGAATCCGATCACCTTTGGATCCGCGAGAGCGCGCGTTTCGCGAGCGAGCGTTTCGCGAGCGAGCGTCTTTGATCCCTGCTTGTTGGGCTACGCTCTCTGTGATTCTTACGCTTCTTCCCGGCTGTTCGTGGATCCGACAGTCGATACCCCGTTGCTTCATAAAATTTCTCTTTGCGGCTACGGTGATCAAACGTTCGACGATTTGAATCGTTTTCTGAGGAGGAAAGATACGGGTTGTATTTGTCGCGGGATTAGGTTTATTTGAAAGTTGAGTTAGCGAGTCCTAGACGGGGCTGATTTCAATGAGATTTATATATTAATGAGTTTTAAGAAGTATGCATGTGGAAATTTAAGATAAATATTTTTTAAAAATGATATATATTTTTTATAAGTTGGTTATAGCCATCACGCTGGCTAGAACTCATAGGTAACCAAATTAAATTGTACAATAAATATTATCGAATTAATTGACATGAATTATATGTATTATATTCTTTCAATTTTTAGACAATACTTTCCCGTAGATCTGATATAATATTGTTTTATAATAACGGGTCGATTTATTTAAATTTCTTGCGTTTGGACGCGCGTTTCGCAGCTGCAAAGCACACGGCATTATTATTCTTCCAGGCCATTGGCCGGTGTATTGCAAAGGTCGGGGGAGCCGGATTGAAGCGCGCGCGACGCGGCGAAAATCAAAAAGGCCGGGGCCAACTATGAGCGAGGGGCATCGACTTTGACCACTGCGAGCCTTTTAACATCCGCGACGTGATTTATCTCACGAATTCCTGGCTCTCCGACCCCCATTTTTCGTCCGCCGATCCTCGATCGTCGAGTGCCTCTTACATTCTTTTTTTCTCCTCGCCCTTCCTGCGAGGGAGAGGGGGGTGAACGCCACGTTTCGATTTCGTATGGAGATAGTGGTCGGACGACGGGGTTTTGCGGACCCTGAAAACACTTCGGGCTTCACTGGGTCATGATTGAAGTGCGCGAAGCTTTTTCTGAGTTGCTGGAGACTGTGTAATTTTTATACAAATACAGGGTGTTCTAAAAACTTTTAGGACACATTGGAAGTGATTTTTGAAACAATTCTTTCCTTAGCGAAAATTTAATTTGTGGCTTTGTTTAGGAGTTATTGATGAAAAATGATGACCAATGAGAGACGAGGTCGATATAACTGAATGATGAGTGACTTTTAGGACACCCTGTATATTTTATATATATTTAGGCAAACATAAAGCAGCCCATATATAAAACAATTTACTGTATAAATCAGTATGAATTAAAACTATTGCTTCAAAAGTCTTATTTAATATTAACATATTGCTGAAAAACTTTTGGGACACCCTGTAGAAAAATCATACTGTTATCTCAACTATCACGTCCACCATTTTTCACAAATAGTATACACTTTATCCCCAAACAATTTTATACCAATGTAACCATCAAAAATTTTCCAAAATATTCTCACGTCAACTCTGCGTTAATAAAACATTGTATTAATCTTATTTTAAAACAATTCTATTCGCAATTAAAACTAGCAAAGCGAATATAGCACACGTAATAAAATCTTCTCGCAGCATGCTCCGATTCGTAGACAATCGATTTCGCAAGTTTGGCATGCATACATTAGCTTCTGCAGCAATAAGTGGAAACGGTGGGTCATGGTCAGACACGGTAGCCAATTCGTGCTCGACGGCACATGACTTCGCAAACGGAAATATCACGAAAACGAGAAGTCACATTGAGAAATTTAATACACAGTTCGACGAGCATTTTCTAACTTTCCTTTGACAGAAAATAATCTTCTTTTCTTTAATATTAGGTTAATAGAAATTTGTTGTATACCTGTCTTATACATATACCTATTTCATAAACCTTTGCATTAGGATTTCTTTCGCAGTGTGTTGATTAACATTTATTTGTCTTTAATATTTTCAAGTACTTTTTAATTTTTAATATTTTTAATATTTTAATAAATGGATAAATTTTTCCCTTTAAAATTGAAAACGCGTCGAATCGACGCGTTCGCAAACCTAGTACCAACAAAATCCAATCAGTCAAGCGCGATTAAAATATGGTTAAAACCGCGAACGGTTCGCGACAGAATAATTCGTGAGGCGTGCAGCAACATTTCCTAGAGGGGGGAGGGGGCAGGCATATAAACATTCGCGAATGATACGGGCGAACGGCACGGTACACGCCTTATTAAATACAGACTGAAGTGTGGGCATTAAATCTAATAAGTTCCGCGCAATAGGTTTCATTCAGCCGTCGGCATAAATAATTCCATTGAATGTATTATCCGGCGAGAAATAACGCGCTCGTCGCCGGTCGGTGGAGAAGTTTCGCGTGTCATTCATGCCGGCATAAAACGTTCAAGTTTCAGCATCATTAGCCGTAAAAAAAGAAAAAAGAAAAAAAAGAAAAGAAAGAGAAATGCTCCATTGACCCGGGGAACACTCTCTCCCGTTCTCCCCGGGGCCTCTCCTGAGAGAGCCGAAATGAAAGAAGCGACGTCGGACGGCGTCACTCATCGCCTGCCACTACGTAATTACTCGAACGCGATTAAATGTTCCCGGGCAACCTTCCACCTGCCCCGCACCGCCCCTTTATGCCCCTACGACGGAAAGAAAACTCGGAGAGCATTAGCCGGTTGCATCAACATAACGTGTATAATGCTTTAACCCTTAGAGTACGGAGTGGAGAACCTTGGGTCCTTCAAGATTAATTTTTCTCTAATAACTAATTTAGGTAAATAATTTCGTAAATATTGTTAAAACAATTAAAATTGAGCACCTTAGTTTGACTTGATTATTTAATTTACTAACCTTCTTTCTAACATTAATCCTTTACACTCGAAGCTATTTGAAAATTATATAGAACTGCCAAAAACTTGCTCGCTTTTATTCATACACCTCTCTTACTTCGCGCTCGTAACCTTTGCCTAGTGGGAGGACAACGTAGGGGGGATGGATGACAACGATGAAGAGGCGGGGGGTATGTCGACGAGGGGGGCCGGTGTGGCAGTCAAGGGGGACGCGTTCACTGTATAAAAAACCGTGCCACCCCTTGCGAACTTCCCCAGGCCTCCTCCACCTCCTCCTTCTTCCTATATTTCCTATATATTTTTTCTGGCCCCCCTCGACCGTCGAGGCAGTGGCTTAAATATGCTTAGATTCTACCCAGAGACTGATATTATGTAGCCCAGCGCCGCCAGAAGGGGAGGACTCCTCGAGATATTTCAGCGATGCCTGGCAGACCGTGGGGACGGGATACTTTTCCACGGACCGAGAGAGAGAGAGAGAGAGAGAGAGAGAGAGAGAGAGAGCGAGCGCATACCTCTCTCGTGTTGGTGCGCCGTGGATCGAGACCGGGAACCCAGGGGGTAGGGGTGGAGGGTGGGGAGAGGGCAGGTTTTTCAAGACTTTTCAAAGCAGTTGTTAGAATGTACTGGCGCTTTGTGCCGCATCGCCGGGCATTATTGAGACCCGGGTGGGTGGCTACACACACGGGTTACCCGGATGTATTCACCGGGGCTTGTTAACTGTCCTCTTTGGTCCCGGGATCGGGCCCGTGGAAATCGCGAATTAATGGTGGGAAATGTCATGGGATTTTTTGGATCTTTTAGACGTAGTGGAAACGCGTTATTTTTAAGTAATATGTTGCAATATTACTTTTATTATTCATTGTAGACGGAACAATTTGTGAGAGCTGGTTTAATTAATATGATATTAATTTTTATGTTTACTTGTGTATTTCTATAATTTTTATGTTCATTCATATATTTTTATAATTTTGGTATAGACGTTATTTTAAGGCTATATTGCATATTAAAGGCTATACATTTTGAAACGCAATATTTCTTTTAAAAAAATCGCTCTAAATGACTCGAATATTTTTTAAATAATAAAGTAGACAAGATTTAATTTTAATCAGAAATTTAGATAAATATACGTGCAATTTTTATATTATATAAATTAATTATCCCTTCGAGTAAAGCTAATAGTACGATTCAGAACCGTAAAATCGTTTCTAAATATGTATAATAAAATATCGCTCCTTAATATATAAAATAATACACCATTTCTTAATATACACGCAATATTTCTTTTCAAACATAAAAACTACGTTTCCCTGCACAGCCAAGACATTTTCATTTTTCAACTCGCGGAAAAACGTTCTCGGCACGGGAATAAGACAGCGAGATCCGCGTTTCTTTACATTCCCGTTGTGTAGGCTCGGATGAAAAAGTTACAAGAGAAGCGGTTTTTGAATGGACTCCGTGAAATAAAGTGAAGATGTTTGTTAGGTTCCTTCACCGGGAAACAAAAGATAAGTTGAGAAGACGAAGTCGTAAAATTTACTTTGCGAGGTAAGTCGGCCGGTGTTGGCCCACTTTTTTCTAAAACCATCGCAGCGCATCGGCCACGAAGCAGAGCGGGTTCTTACTTTGTTAAACGTTGCAGGGAACGGCGAATTCTATTCATAAAATATATATTTCTTAATTACGTTCTTTAGTTTTCGTGCTCGTGCTATTCGTTCGACGCCGGTGCCGTTAAATAAAATATTAAACGAAATATTAAATATCTATAAAAACATTGAAATATATTTTGGACAACATACCTTTTCTTCACAATTATTTTTGAAACATTTTTCTCTACAAAGAATTTCTAAATTATATTTTCACGCTACAGTATACTACATTATATATTACTATATTTCACCTCGGCAGAGATGTTTCTTGAAAGACGAATCGAACACCGGATAGCCGTAGCTAATTAACGAACCGATTCCGAGGAACGGCTGCGTTGATTATTCAGGGTGTCTCGCAGGGGTTGCGGTTTATGATGGTATTGTTCCACGAGTTGGCAGGTGCTTAACGGTACATCGAAATTGGTGCATGTGCAAATTGCTTCTCGCTTGCCGTTTCGCTTACCGAACAATAGGCCGCGTTTTTTTCCCCCCAATGAACTAGATTGTCGCATAATTTCTGTCGTATCTTGATTCAGCGATTCCAGTCTCGGACAGACTAACAATAAAGCGGTCTCCTCCTAATTGCCAGAAGAGAATCGGTTATTCAATTCGGTCTTGCGAAGGAATTTTATTTGGAAATTCGTGTTGTAATTCAATAAGAACATGAATTTGTTGTTGAGATTAGAAAATGTAATTAAAAGGAGAATCCGGAATATATGTTGACGATGGAAGTCTTTGCTTTGAGGTTATGTCAAGGAAGAACTAAGGAGGTTAAAAATGATCAGGCCATGTTCTGAAATAACTTTCATCAAGTTTACTTGCATTTATAAAATTATTAAAAACTGTCAACCGTTTCGCGAGTCACAAAATTCGTTTCCATAATATATAAAAAATTCTCCGGTTGGTATAAAATGGCAAGGTTATGTATATAAGTCTACTATACGATATTTCCGATTTTCAGTTAAACTACCCCCAACCGCAAAGGGTTAATACCGCGACCCGATTTATACCCTGAAACAAACACTTCTGCGAGTAAAATCGCGCAAGACCTGCAAGAATCGCTTAAAAATTAACAACGACAAAAGCATCCGTCGCAACAACGTCGCCACGAGAATCGCGACGCATTCGAAGCGTTCCGTCGAATTTGTATCCTGTGCCATGATCGAGCGACGCGAGACGCAGAGCGCAGTCGAAACGAAATCGAAGAAGCGATTTTACAATGCGATTTTTTTCTCGCAACGAAATTCCCAGCGCGGCGCCGTTTCTTTTCCTCGGATCGGCTGAATCCCTAATTAAACCGTACGACAAAACCGTACAAAGGAGGACGCGATTCTCGGGGCGATGTTTCAGTGGAAGCGGGCGAGGCGGAGGGTCGGGAGGGAGGAGAACGGTTTCCGCGCGCGCGAGGCAGGCGGACATATATTACCGGGCCGGTATACGAATGATTCGATTGGACGCGCAATTAATCAGATTGCGATTTGCGTATCTGGCCGCGTGTCCCTCGGGCGCCCTCTTGTCCTCGCGCGTTCCTCCCTCCTCTCCACCACTTCCCCCCTTACCCTAACGACGACGCGTTCCATTGACGGTTCGCTTGCTCGACGCGTCGCCGCATTTGTGCCTTTAGAACGTGCCACGGCGGGCCGCGATCGAACCGACTTTTCCTTCCTCTTCGACCTCTTTATCACTCCCTCTCTCTCTCTTATTCTATCTTTTTCTCTTTTTTTCTTTTCCTCTTTTTCTCTCTATCGCTATTTCTCTTTATTTTTCTCTATCGTTCTCTTTTTCGCTCGCTGTTTCTCTCACGCTATTCCTCTCTCTTCCTCTCTCTCTCTCTTTTTCGCTATTTATCTCTCTCCCTATCTCTCTTGCTATTTCTCTCTCTTTTTCTCCATCTTTCATTT
>NC_135781.1:32121834-32123456 GCF_028453695.1 Augochlora pura
AAATATTGTTAGACAAGAATGATTAAGTCTTGTAAGGAAAAGGTATTTCGATTTTTCGTAGCTGCGTTATCTCGCAGCGAATTCGAAACAGTTTTGCACCCTTAGGTATCGTTCCCCTTTTGTTGACCCTTCGCGGAGGATCCGTTTAAAAGTCTGGAGAGGGGGCGCGGAGAGCCGGCTCCGTCTCCTCGAGGATACCGAGAGAAGAAAAGGTAACGTCGCGCCGAGTTCAACGTAGCACGATAGCAAGCTACAGTAGGATACATCGGCTTTAAAGAAAAGCGTCGACGACGACGGCGTCTCTTGCCGTTTCCTTCTCAATTTTCTTCGCATTTTCCTCTGTCTCGGAAGAATCGCCGTTCCCGTCGGCCCGTTCTTTAATAATTGAAAACACATTAATCGCAGCAAACGGAATGAAACATTTCTTCTTTTTTTTTCAAGGAAAAAACCCGGGGAAAGAATCCTTTCTATTATCGCGGGACAGAGGCGACCGCCGCTTCGAATAACATCTCAATTACCTGCCGGCTACGTTTAAGTGTGCTCCGCTGTCGTTTCGGGTAGGAATTTCACTGGTAAATGCACTTTGCAGAAAACTGGTGAATGAGGTTTTGATTGAATGAGGTTTAATGGAAAACCTGATTGTCAGTCGCTAATTCTGGCTTCTGCCCGGGTTCAAACACGTCGCTAATTCGATCAATTAGAACGTTCCAGAATTTCCTGCGTTTCCCTCTCTCCTCTCTCTCTCTCTCTCTCTCTCTCTCTCTCTCTCTCTCTCTTTCGTTCTGGTCAAAAGTTGCAGCACAAATGTTTAGGTTATTCGATATGGATTTATTCCGGCAAGATCATTATCTGCCGCGTTAATGTCAGTTTATCACGTATGTAGGACACGCGCGTCTGTTATTTTCCAGCTGTAATTTGTTGCCGGACCTTCCTTCCGCGTTTGTACGGCCGGCTGGGATGTCAATTATCAGTTGCATAATCAATGAATTTTCCGCGGGGGGTGTATACGGGCTTAGCCGTTATTCAAACGGAACGTTTCGAAAATGAAAATTCTCGCGTTGCGGGCTCCAATGAAATTCCTTCTTGCATAACAGCGCTTTGAAGGATTGTTCATAGCTAATTTTAATTTTATTAGCAATTATTTTGGATTACTTTATTACTTTTATTATACTTTTGGATTATTTTAATATTTTTACTATACTTTTGGATTATTTTAATATTTTTACTATACTTTTGGATTACTTTGTTACATCGTCACGTAAAATAATGAACCCTTCAGATCAACAATAATAGATAACCCTTTAAAACCCTTTAGATCATTAACCAGAAATCATTTTCAGAAATCTTAAAACGAAAGTAAACGAGGACAATCGTGACGCAATAATCATCTCATGACACGAAGGCAATAATTAAGCCGTAAATAATTGAAGACGTAACAATTTAAAGGGTTAAAAATATCATTCAAACCTTGTGGAACATCGACGAACCGTAAAATTATTCGAAAGCGCTAAGGGCGCTAAGGGAGCGAAGGGCGCGACAATAACAGTAAGAATAACAATACGAGCAAGGTGGCGACGCGTTAAATTCGTTCGAGGTTGGGAGGAGGGGTGGGGGGGGGGGGG
>NC_135781.1:32123556-32126854 GCF_028453695.1 Augochlora pura
GGGACGCGTGATAACTGATACGTACGGTCGTTTAAAGTTGACCGAGATAAGGAACGATAACAAGCAACGCGGAGAGAGAGAGAGAGAGTTACGGGAGAGGCAACGAAGAAACGAGGTCGAAAGATCGGTAATACCCGGGGGAGAGATTTTTCTTAGGAAGCGGTCTTCTCAACGGGAGAAGGGAAAGTTTCCTCTCTTCGGGCCGGTTGCCGCTGTGTTTCCGAGAAATATTCTACAAGAGGTTACAGAGAGGGGGAGAGCAGGAGGGGAAGAGGAGGAGAGGGGGCACCGTGCATTCGCGGGTAACCCTGGGATTGCATGTCGGTAAATCCGTGAAATTCTTTGATTTAGTTTACCGCCTTCCTTGGCCGACGTGTACACATGTGGAAGAGGGGCGACCTCGCAATTCTTCTCTCTCTCTCTCTCTCTCTCTCTCTCTCTCTCTCTCTCTCTGTCTCTTTTGGTTGTGGACTGTCTTTGTCTCGATGTTTCTCTATTTCTCTCTCTATTTTCCTATGGACGTCTTTGTTCCGCTGTTTCTCTCTTTCTCTTTCTATTCTTCTGGACGTCTTTGCTTCGCTGTTTCTCTCTTTCTCTTTCTATTCTTCTGGACGTCCTTGTTTCGCTCTTTTTCTCTATCTTTTTTCCTTTCGAGAACAGAAGAGAAAGAGAAAGAGACGGAGATGACCAGAGAAAGATAGAGAAAGAAAAAGAAAGTGAGAGGGAGAAAGGCAAAGACAAGTAGAGAAAGCAAAAAATAGAAAGTACAGAGAACGGAAGAAAAAGGGAGAGAGAGAAACGAAGACGTCTTTGGAAAAAGAGAGTAGAAAGTAGAGAGAACGTAAGAAAGAGAGAGAGAGAGAGGAGAGGAAGACGTGGAGACGAAAGCCGTAGGAAAGGGGGCAGTCACGTGTGGCCTCCACACGACTGGCAAATACAAAGATAAGCTTTACGGAGCGGGATCACTGTGGATAAAGGAGCACTCACGACACATCTTATTTCATTGCGCCCTTTCTTTTTTTTGCCGGCGCGCCGCCTCTCTGCTTTCCTCGTTCCTTTGCCGTGATTCTATCCCCCGCGACATGTTTATGGATTTCCAGTCCGAGGTATTTGTTCTCGTATCAGCGTATTGCGGGCAGCGCGCGTCCACCGATGTTGACACCGTCGAATTAATGGAAACATCCCCTTCTTCTTCTTCTTATTCTTCTTCGATCAGCCTACAGTCATTTCAAGGTATTCTTTTTTTATTCCTTGCTCGATTTAATATTTGAAGCAGGCTTCGTGAATCTGTGAATAATTTATTTACGAACCTCATTCTTCATGTCGATTAATTTTTTAGTATTAACTAAATCTTTTTAGTATTAAATCTGTGGTTTAGTATTAAATCTGTGTGATTAAAAATTACACTAACTCACATAAACCAAAAAGAACATCTTATTAGACAGAAAAACTACCCTTACCTTAAAATTGCTTGGAATATAGAAATTTCAACCCTTATCATAAAAATATAAGAGACAAACTTTATACTGAAAAGTAAACATAAAAAACCAAAAAATAGCATAAAACATCAATTTACCCCAAAAAATGCATAGAAAAATTGGGACAATTATCCTAAACTATATCTTAAACCAGCAATATTGCACATACAAAACCTTCATTTATTAATTCACCAACCAACACCATTTTGCACTACGCAAAATATTGCAACAGCATGTGACCACCGTTCGCGTTCCACGTGATCTCAATTCAATCATCGATGATCCCGATTCAATCATCGGTCGCGCGATGAAACAGCGAGAGCGATAAAGTCGCAGCACCGCGTCAAACCTCTGTATCGTCGCGAGGGTATGGCAGCGAAAATTTGATCAGGTTAGGCTAGGCCCCCGCCGTTCCTGGTAAAGAAATATATACGGGGGGGATGGCACGGTGTGTGGGCGGCCACGTTAAACGAGCTCGGTTCGAGAAAAAGCATGGAGGACACAAGAGCAAGGATGCCAGAGAGAGGGAGGGGTGGGGGGATGGTGGTCTAGGTTCGCCGCGACAACGACGGCGATGAAGGAAGATGTAAGGCAGAAAGCGGTCCGACGGTTTACGCTTTACGCTCCCCGTCGCGGCTGGGTGCCGCGCGACGCTTTATGCGTTTCTCGTTCGCTGCTCTTCTCCGTTTGCACCTTTATATTGTTGGCTGGCATGCGCCGCGAGGCAATGTCGTAAATGTATAACACCTACTGCGCGTGCATCGTCCTATGGAGTGCAGCGCCGTCGCGAATAAAGTCGTCTTCGCTTCCTCCGCCTCCTCCGCTTTCACGATCTTCTCTGCTTCCTGTCCATCCTCAGTTGTCAACCTTCTCTTTATCTTTGTTGCTTGTTTATTTATCCCACCGTGTTCGCTTTTACTTAGCAATTATGTCTCTTGCGATTAACCACGATCAACCCTCGGATTTTTGATTATTTTCGCTACTATACCACTTATTAAATTGACGATTTTTATATCGATCCTCAATTTTATTTATCAGCATTTATAAACATAATTTCGGAGATATTTATTAGTTTTTCTATTGTATTTAGTGTTAGAGTTACTTATTAAAAAGAATTGCTACAAATTTGCTAAATAAGATGACTATTCTGACTACATAAGTACGTCGGTCAAAATGACCCGGTTATCGTACACCAAGGATGTTACACTGTGAATTATATTACAGAATATAGTACTAAAAATTATGTCAGATATTCGAGAAATAAATTAAATTTTTCAAGAGAGATACCAATTTTCGTAAGGAATTGATTTCCTTTATATTTATTGAATTATAATTGTTTGAACAATTGAAAGAGAATTTCGTCTCACCCGGTATATGCATTGGCGACGATAACGCCCGGCCAAGAGGAGGCGGATAAAACGGTGGAAGTAACCGTGGAAGAAACAAATCCGTTGAACGTGGAATAGAAAAGGCGCGACAAGGTTGAAAAACGCGTAGGAACCAATGGAGGGTTGGGGGTAGTGGGGGAGGGGGGGGGGCGGCGGCGGAGGGTTATGGAAAGAACGAGGGAACGGCGGGGCAAAGGAGGACGCTATGTAAAATTCGTATATACGAACCTCGTGAGACATTTAGGATGCACATCCGGTTGGAAAGATGGCCGACCGTCGACTTCCGGCGCAGCAGGGGAGTTGACTTTTGCATTACTATTGTACGCCAACTCTGCACAAAGATTCGCCCCTCCCCCCCCCCCGGCTTTCTCCCCGCTTCTTCTTGTTTCTCTTGTTCCCGCCGACCGGTGCCGACCTTTGTCGTTTTGTTCC
>NC_135781.1:32126954-32142769 GCF_028453695.1 Augochlora pura
CCCCCCCCCCCCCCCCCCCCGACTGCGCCGGCTTCTGTCCTAGGTCTTCCAAGAATTTTGATCCACCGACGTTTGTAATAATTCCGCGGACCGTGCCCGACTGGGTTTTCTTCACAAAATCGTGCAAAACAAACGATTACGACGGCGACTGTGTACCCGAGTGGCTGCCTCGATTTTCTATTATTTTCTCGGTCGTTGTTTTTTATTGCAAAATTAAATATTCACCAATTCATGTACCAACAATACAAAATTAATACAAGATCAACATACTAAGCATTGAAAAAAATATTAATATGCAAATGTAAAATATGAAATATTAATATACAAGATTGAAAACCAAAATGGTAACAGTATGAATAATACACAGATAATTTACAATCAGATGTCTATGAAATTTTTAAAAAATAATCCCTTGATATAAATGAAAGGATTTTCCGCGAGAAACTCATCGATTTTTCCAGGTTAGAATATTAAAGATACATTGTAGATTTTGGGGAGGATCATCTCAACTAATCATGCCGGCATATATACGATAATGTTTCTTTTTTTTTTCTTTTTCTTAAAAAGTCGTTGCCCCTTTAAGATATTCCAGTCTCGTGTAGCTGGGGGTTGGCTAAAACATTCGGGAATAAGGGAGGGCCACTCTCCTGATATCCCACGGGATGAGACGTTACATTTCTCCAAGCCGAACGCACCCTTATCTTTCTGCGGTCATTGCCTGTTTTAGAGACGGCCATCCTATTAGTCACATTTCTTGTACGGTGCATGCATGCATTGTGAACCTTCGTGCATCTCTATTGCATTTAATAATATGAAAATTCTGAGATGGAGTTTGCGATTTTACAAGACGAACTTATAAAGTGATTTATTAAATGATTTACAGTGGCAAGAAATTGTGTACGGACGTACAAACAATTTTATAAAAATCAAATTGAATTCTTTATTACGCTTCGATTTTTTTTTAAATGATTTCTAAGGATTAAAAATTGCACAAAAAATTTAATGCATGATCGTATTAATTTTTTAGCCGATATATAAAGTAATGTAAAAGACTGTAAAATGATAAAGTATCAAAATGAATAATATATTTTCCGTAAAATAGTCCAGAAGGATTAAAAATTGCACAAAAATCCAAAGCATGAAAAAATTAATTTTTCACCCGAAAAATAAAAGAATGCTTATAAAAAACAAACCACTACTTAGAAAACTATTTCACAAAACCTGCTCGAAACCAGTCGATTCATTTATCAAAGCAATTCAGCGACAAGGAAATATCCGATCGCGACAAGAATTGCAATTCCGCCCCCCCTCCTCGACACCCCCCGAACCCGGTAACAAAGAACATTTACAGAACGCGGCCACAGAAGGAGTCGTTAAAAAACAATACGCGCGGTTCCCGGGCCCGCGTCGGTGAAATTGCATCGGGAAGCCTCGGTTATCCGTCGATGCCGCGGACCGGCTGCCACGCTTGTCCCTCTCTCGCAATTTGAATGGCCGAAAGTTTCGTTTGCCGTGGGAACACGTACTCGGACAATCCCCAAACAAGCGCGGTCGAAGCGGAAAGACAAACATCCGAACTCAAACGAATTACCGGAAGTTGTCGGTGGCCGTATTTAAAATTCCATCTTCTTACGCCGGGCACCGCGACCCCCCCCCCCCCCCCCGTCCCCCCCCCCTGTCCCACCCCTCTATTCTCTCTACGGTGTTCGAACAGTTCGTGAAAACATTGTCCCCGATGGTCCTCGGGCGGTTTTCAAAGTTCGTCGGACATTTTTGCCGCGCGGAAACTTCCCCGCTCGCGTCTCGTTCCCCTGCAAACATGGCTCTCGCGCAGTGACACACACACACACACACACATACACAGAAGTGTATGCATACGTAGGCATACATTCGCACGTGGACAGACAGGTTCTCCGCGCAGCAGACACAGGGGTGCCTCTAGGACTGCCAATATTTGGCACATACATATTCCGTTGCGGAGGACCAAGAGTTACGAGCGGACGCGGGACACGGAGGGGCCGCGCGGCGTTCTCTATAGGAGCTACGGCCAGGGTCGAGAATTGTAATCGCTAAGGTGTACTTCGAGGTACCTCCCCTCTCCCTGCCTCTGCCCCTCTTCCTCTCTCTACCTCTTCCCTTCCCTCTCTCTCTCTCTTTCTCTCTCTGTCTTGTCTTCTCTCTCCTGCTATCGTACACTCTCTCCTCTCTCCTGCTATCGTGCGCTCTCTCCTCTTTGCTCGCGGTGTGTAGGTTTCGCGTGGCGATACCGTATCTCGAAGTTCAATGTTTGCTCAGCTTGATTCATACCCCTTGGCCCACTCATCCCTATTATCCCCCGCTCTCTCTCTCTCTCTCCACGCTGCCCCCGTGGGGGGCTGTATCTGCTCTCACCCTGCCACGAGTACCCAGAAAGCCCATAGTCGACGACGCGGCCCTCGGTCTCCTTTCGCTCTCTTCGCGCGCGAGCTGCGCGCATGCAAACAGCCGCGCTGCGGGCCTACGTGGACGCGCGTGGATGAGGACAGAAGGGGACAGGACACAGGTATATAGAGGTGTATAGGTATATGCAGGGTATAGGCATACGAATATATATGGACGTACGTATATATGGGCATGCGTGGACATGGATACAAGTGCGTAAGGACACACGTTTATACGAACATAGGTGAACAGGGATACATATATGGTCGAATGTGTATAAGGACCCACGTCTATATGGACCCACGTCTATATGGACCCACGTCTATATGGACCCACGTCTATATGGGCCCACGTCTATATGGACCCACGTCTATATGGGCCCACGTCTATATGGGTCCACGTCTATATGGATCCACGTCTATATGGACCCACTTCTATATGGACCCACGTCTATATGGACCCAAGTCTATATGGACCCACGTCTATTTGGACCCACGTCTATTTGGACCCTCGTCTATAAGGACCCACGTCTATATGGACCCACGTTGCATGGACTGACGTCTATACGAACATACGTATACATGGACACATGAGTCCCTAGTCAAATGTAGACTTCTTCTTGTGGGGTTTTCTGAAGTCGCGGGTCTATACCAGTCGCAGGTCTATACCAGTCGCGGAAGCAAAGAGCAGGGAACAGAAGCACATAATTTTAAACAGTAACACACTTCTCCACAGTAATACACTTCTACACGAACGAACACGCGTCTATACACAAAAGCAGACGTCTATACTGAAACTCACGAGTACACAGTTATGGAAGTCGAGAGAGCAGGGAACAGGAGATCCCTCGCCGCGGAGATGATGCCGCGCGCTGCGGGCTCTATTCCTCTGTCGTTCATAAAACTTGCAAGCAGAGAGAACTCCTATGGGGGACTTTCACAGTTTTCGAGAATTATGGATTCATTGGTTCCAGTTTTTCCTCCCCGATGTCCGGGCCGCGCGCGCGCCTAATGCATGCATGTGCTCTGGCCGCAGCGGCCTTCTCTCTGCGCGCCGAGAATAAGTAAATACTGTTGTTCTAGGGAGCATGGTTGTGGTACGTATCCCTCGTGATGCGAGGCGGCGGGTTGATTAGGCTGCTGGTTTTACAAGCGTTTCTTGCCGCCGGGGAAACGCCGAACGATGGGAGTATCGGGGGAGTTGCGGAAATATTGTTGGATTATTTGAAAGGGTTTTGGGCACAATGAGGAGAATTTTTATTTTAGGCTAATTTTGTTGTCTATTATATTTATATTTTTATTGGTATATTTAACTCGAGGTACATGTACATTATATATTTTATTGCATGTTCTAATGAGTAACAAAATTGACCATGCTTTATCATGGTTAATCATGGTTTATTGGGTTTGTTTTAATTTTTCTGATTTACCATGGTCGATCACGATTTACCGTGGTTTATCATGGCTTATCATAAATTATCTTGGTTTATCTGGTTTACCATCGTTCATCATGATATATCATAGTTTATCTTGTTTATTATAATTCTCCTGATTATGTTAAATGTATGTCAAGATTACATGGCATTATTACTATCTTTGATTATCATAATTGCCCACAATTTATTACAGTCCATCATGATTTACCTAATTCATCGTGATTTATCTTATTTGTCATGGTTTATCTTATTTGTCATGGTTTATCTGTTTTACCATGGTTTATCTAATATATCATAGTTTACCCGATTCATCATAATTTACCTAATTAATCTGTCTTATCACACTTCACTCGCCTTACCGTACTATATCTGGCTCACCATACTATATCTTGCTCATCATAGCTAATCTTGCTCACCATAGCTAATCTCGCTTATCATAGCTAATCTCGCTTATCATACCTAATCTCGCTAATCGCTTCTTATCCTGCCTTAAGTAACAATTCCATCCACCGTGGAACGTTATAATCCTCCTAAAATCCGCGGCGCCAGATATAAGTATCGGATAAGAAGGGAGGAGATATCGAATATCGGAGGGAAGAGGCAGCCGAATCACTTGAACGCAAATAATCCGGTGTGGAGAAGTCGGGACGAATAGATTCTTCATAAAATCGGACGAAAAGGGACGGATGATAAGTTAAAGATTCCTCGAGTGCTGATTAACCGAGCGAAAGTAGTGGAGGGCGAGGTGGTAGCTTCCTTTAAATACCGGGGTGCGGGGGAGGGGGCCTCCTCCACTCCCCGCCACACCTTTTTGACGCCTCCGATCTATCATATCTCCGTCCCCTTCACGACACTTCAGGCATCGTGTTTACATGGACATTGGAAATCTCGCGCTCCTTTCCGTTTGTTTGGTCCTCCGGAGAATTTCCAATTAATTCGAGAACGCACTCGAACGAGAGTCAATAAACCCTCCGGGAGAGGGGAATGGGCGAATAATATGCTCGGGGGATGGTTTAACGTCTCCTCCTATAGTTGTCCGGGGCGCCGCCGCTCTGATTATGTACGGGCTATGATTTTTAATCGTACGTATTGTTGCGTATAATACTATTTAATTTGTTATGTGAATTCTAGATTCATCTCTTCGACGTTAGATTTAATATTGTTCGCAGTAGTTAGATAAAATTGTACCCCGTGCTTTGCAATCGTCGAAATGAAGGTTATGTCAAGACTAAATTAATTCTTGCTATATCAAAAACTAATTAACTATATTATAAATATTAATAACGCATACTAAATAAATTAACCCAATACTAAATAAAATAGCTCGAAACTAAATAAAATAACGCAATACTAAAGTTCAATATTTCTAAAAAATGCACTGAGGCCAGATTCAATTAAACAACTGAATTGTAATGAAAGAAGATTGACCATGGGTGTTTCGGTAAAAATAGTTGGCGGAGCGTGTAGCGTATTCCAGACCGGTTCAATTTAATCCGGCGCGGCGGAGGGTGGCGCGTACATTCGCCAGGTTATGTGACACTAAACACAGCAACCTTAACAACGTATGCCTAATGTCTTGGAAACGCGGAGGAGCGTACATACTATTATATATGTAGGTTCGAGGCGCGCACGATTCAGCTTCAAATTCCCGGGCAGTTGCAGCGCTCCTGGAGAAGCGTAAATTGCGAAGCACACACCGTTGCCACGCCTCGCCTCGCCTCGCCTTGCCTCGCGGTGCAAGAACTTGCGTACCAGGGTAATAAGAAAATTTGAGGACGGCGCACGATGCCATTTGTCATTGTCAGTCTGACCTCGAATGGCTGCGGACTCCTCTTTCTCTCTCTCTCTCTCTCCCTCTCTCTCGCTCTTTCTGAATTTCCTGCTAACTCTGACTCTTTCTCCCTCTCTCGCTCTCTCTCTCGCTCGCTCTCTCTCTCTCTCTCTCTCTATGTCTCTTTCTGTATCTCTCTCTCTCTTGCCTTCTCGCTCTAATTCTTGCTCTTCCTCTTTCTCGCTCTTTCGGCACCTCCAACTCGCTTTGGCTCTCTCTCTCTCTCTCTCTCTCTTCCTCTCTCTCTCTTGCCACGTGTCCCCTTGTCGTTCCATTTCGATGCTTTTAACAATATTGTACACCGTGCGCGCGTCTGTTTATTCTCTTTCTCTCCGGTTCCTCCGTTGCTCATTTACCCCTAACGCCGCGGGCGCGTTCCGTCACCTAGCCCTTTCTCGACGATATGTCTTCATGTAACCCCCCCCCCCCCCCCCCGTCGCAAGAAACAGCCAGTCACTGACCAACCTAATCGCGACTTACAACGTCATCGTGCCTTCCAACCTGGACCTCCCGACGTTCCCGACTATCATGTTCCTGATCAATCTACCCTTAACCCCTCCAATGACCCGCGAAATTCAAGAATTTCGCTCGACTCTCCTGTCGTGCCCTAAATTGTGGTTCATATAAATTGATAAATTAATTGACTGTTTTTGAGAAATAATTTTAAGTGTTCAATAATTTTTTAAGCAAATTAAGGACGCTTGTTATTTTGTAGGAAAAGCAATGAAGTTTGTGGAGAAATGAAAGAGATTTGTTGCGTTTGGTTCGCAGTGTTTTGCGCAGAGCGATAAAATAATTTCGTACTTGTTAGGCAATACTGCCGCGAGTTTAGTAGGAAATTAATAATTGCATCTTGTTCCAGGTAAGACGCAAGGAGCGATGCCTGCTGATGCACTGACGAAGCGCTTCTGCTCCAGTTTCAGCAAATTGTATGTACGCTAAGTTGTTCATCATAATAATAGGCGAACTGCTTTACCCGCGACATTTATTTAAAAATTGATTCTCTGTAGGTATTGTAAAATATATTCTCTATAAGTATATTGGAGTATATTATAGGTATATTTGGGTATATTATAGGTATATTATAGGTAACTTCTGTATAGCTATATTATAGGTATATTATAGGTAACTTCTCTAGAGCTATATTATAGATAACTTCTCCATAGCTATACGTGAAACCTTTTTCGTAATCCCTAACTCGGTTTTCCTATAATTCTTCTGACCTCCCCATAAACGAAATTTCACTGCATCCGATCGCACAAAATCCACGGTATAATAATCACAATTAACAGCGGACGCGTGACACGTTGACATTTACCGTCGACGCGGTCGACAACCGACGAATCGATAACGAATAAGTGGCGACCGGTAGAAATCGAATCGAAATTACCAAAGTGAAAATTGAATACGCCACGAGTGGGCCGATGATTTCGAATTTACGCGGATAGTTTCGCGGAACGCTGTGCGGGTTGCACAGGGCACGAAATTTGCCGGATAATCTTCTTCGGTTCCGCGTCACGGCTATCACCATACATACATAATAAAGCAGACACCGTTTCATTGTTGATCGCAGCCAGATTTCATACAACGGTAGTCAATAATAATGAATGTAACGTTCTACAATTGAACGCCCGGCACCGGTGCGGGAAGGGGAGGGGAGGGGGGGATCCGATGGAAACCGATCCCTCGTTGCACCTGCCGGGTGTACCCGTGTCCGATCAGCCATGAATCGAACTCGCGTGCGACCTCTCTCTGTTACGCGCGTTTCTACCTGTTGGTTCGCAGCGGAGAGAGTGCCTTATTGAAAATCTTTCTTTCCCATTAATCAGCGCGTCGCGAACGAACTCAGTGATTCTTTCGCGTTTTCACGAAGCACGCGACTGCCTTTCAATGGTGATATAAATTGGACTTTATTATGTGATTATGGTTTCTATAGTTTATGCTATAGGTCTATACTTTATATAGTCAGGTTCTATACTTTGTATACTCTGGTTCTATAATTTATATACTCTAGTTCTATATTCTATATACTCCAGTTCTGTACTCTATATACTTTATATCTATACTCTATATACTCTAGTTCCATATTCTATATAGTCTATATATTCTAGTTCTAAATTTGACATACTCTGGTTTCAGAAGTCTCAAAAACGTCTTTGAAACTTCTATAAGGCGCCGCTAAAACGTCTCTAAAACTTATATAAGACGTCTCTAAAACGTCTCTAAAGATCTATAATACGGCTCTAGAACGTCTCTAAAATGTCTATAAGACATCTCTAAAACTTCTATAAGGCGCCTCTAAAACGTCTCTGAAACGTCTCTAAAACATCTCTAAAACATCTCTAAAACATCTCTAAAACGTCTATAAAGCGCCCGAAACGTCGAAACACGGCGTCCCACGTCCGTCATTCAGATCGCGCCGGAGACATAGGCTCTAACCATCAAACATGCTCTCGACCATCAGCCGACGAACGGAGCGAGTCCGTATCCTGTACGACGAAACGCGTTGGAAACGCGGCCGTAAATGAAATTGAGGCATAGAATTGAAACGACATCGCGACCCGGCCGTCTCGAAGCCAGATGACCGGCTTTTTATTGCGGTAATAGTCATGGGGTGGTAGAGATGGTAGGGAGAGCTCCGGGGTCTAGTTGTAAGGTAGGCAGCCGAATGCGCGGAACGAGTGATAAACATAAGACGGTCAATTACGGCGGAGGAAGAAACGGTTGTAACGAGGACGATAAGCGGTCAGAAAGGAGAAGCGCGCGGAGGGCGGGGGGGGGGGGGGGGGGGGGCGGAGCACGGGGGCAACAGGGCGACGGAACAGATACGGGAGAAGAGAAATACGTGATGTAGATATTAACTTGCTCAGGTCTCGCGCCATCATTCCGAGGGTTATATCACACAGCGGCCGCTCGTTTATAACGCCGGGGGCCGGTTATGGGAACGTACAATATCTTTATCTTTACGAGGCCCTAATGTTTTTAATTTCATAAAGGATTATCGTAAACGAAACAAGAGCCGTGGTAGCGGGGGCCTCCTGTATCCGCGCGCGAGCGCGGGCGCGGCGTTTTGTTCACGGCCGCGCGTAAACCTCTCGGCGTTCGTAACGCTGCGCCAGTTAAATATTAACTGTTTCGTGATAAACGATAGCGGACCCGTTTTTCTTTCCTCCCTTCCCCCTCTCTCCCTCTTTTGCTGTCTTTCTGTCCCCCTTTCTCTGTTTCTCTGTTTTTCGGTTTTTCTATTTCGCTGTTTCTCTGTTTTTCGGTTTTTCTATTTCGCTGTTTCTCTGTTTTTTCTGTTTCTCTCTTTCTCTTTTTCGGTTTCTCTGTTTTTCTTTTTCTCTTTTCTCTACTCCTCTCTCTTTCTTTCTCTTGCTCTATTTCCCTCTGTTTCTCTTTCTCTCTCTATCTCTATCTCTCTCTGTCTCTCTTTATCTTGCTCTCTTTCTCTCTTCCTCTTTTTCTCTTTTTCTCTTTCTCTTTTTCCCTCTTTCTCTCTCTGTCTCTCATTTCCACCGCTGTCCCGGTTTCGCGGCGCACCGTTCGCCGATCCTATGCTAATTCGGCCGGCGGCCAACGGCGTGTGTCCTTCTGTAATTTCGTAAACGACAAATTAGTCGCCCCCTGCACCCCCCTCCCTCCTCCTCCGCCCCTCTGGTGCAGTGTAAACCGCCATTGGTCACGCTGACAGAAATCCCGCGGTGAACTTTAGAATGGTACATACCAACGTTGCTCTCTCTTTCTCTCTCTGTAACGTTGCTATACCGGCGCGCGCTAGATTATACGAGTTATGACGACACTTTGCTAGCGATCGGGTAGATAATGGGATTAAACGCGCCGCGGCGCGAAAGTATTCGTAAACGCGAGCGCGCGCGCTACGAAAATAGTATCTGTCGGGTTGCTGCTCGTTTACCGCGTCGGCTATGTCGCGTGACGGTGGATGATTATAGGTGGATTTCGAATTTTTTCGAGGTTCATGATTATGAGTGGATTTCGAATTTTTAGGTGGTCAGTGAATATAAATGGATTTTGAATTGTTAGGCTATCCATAATTTCAAGTGGATTTCGAATTTTTTGGCGATCCATGATCAGGAGTGGATTTCGAATTTTTAGGCGGTCGATGATTATAAGTGCATTTCGAATTTTTAGGTGGTCGGTAGATTCAAATTTATACCACACTAAAACCGCGAACGAATCGTTTACAAAATATTACAAATATTGCAATGGAATGATTTATTGTTCCTAATAAATCGCGTAACAAGCGTCGCTTCTCCCATCGCGATCTCCTCGCTTCTGACGAGCCGCCGCCGCGCCGGAATAAAACGTAACAAAGCGAGGGAACGTATGAAACAGTAAGATACATTGGGGCAGCCTTTTTTCGTTGGAACATGGTAAATTCTAGGTAGCCAAGTCACATAGCATGTCGCGATGCCGCAAAAAGAAACAAATGGCCGTCTATTATGCTTACTGCACACACACACATACACACACACATATACACATACTGGCTAGGCTAACGTATAGCCGGCCATACATTCCTGGTCATAAACAAACGCGGCAACTGTTATTTATTAAAAACGCTTTTAAATGCTGGCACATGCAACCAGCGCGCACGCGCGTTTCGCGCCAGGTAACCGCATGAAATATATATTAATCACAAAAACAGTGCACTAACGAACGCCGCGTGGCTCCGTTTAATCAGTTCACTATTTTGCCAACCCGGCGAACGTTATACTCCGATTTATATTTCGATTTATATTTGTTATAGTGATGGCTAGGTATTTATTTGCTATATTTTATGTGCGAAGTGCTTTAATGTACAATGTATAATTATTATAGTTATAGGTTAGATTAGTAACAAAAAGTAGTTTATTAAAATTTAGGCGAGTCAAATCTTAAATTAGATTTTTAGAAATTCCGTTCTCTTTTTATTTAAAATATTTAAAAATTCTATATGGTAGAAAAATTTGCACTCTGCCACTTTTGTTACTTATTAATATCCATCATCAACCCTTCCTATACAAGTACTCTGTCTCCCTTTGTATAAAGAGTTGGGTTAAATAAAAACTGTGCTTAATTAAACAATACTTATAACAATAGAATTTTATATATAAATATCCTTCAAATATTGAAATTGAGAAATGTCATTTTTTGGAAATAAAGGATATTTATATATAAAATTCTATTAATTATATGGACACTGGCATATAACTAGTTTGTACCAAAAGGGTTAATAGCGATCCTCTTCTTTCTCCTCGCGGCATAAAAGCGCGAATAAGAAGTTCTCCACGCGTTCGACGGCTGAAAATATTTACGCGATCGCTCGTCGAACGCGACAATTTCGCGGCGAGATAGATTCGCCTTGGAATATTAATTGAAACCGACGAAGAGGAAATTTCTTTTCGCTCCGCGGCCTGTGACAGACGAGACCGGTCCGTCCACGAGGCGAACCGCAATTTCCAGGGCGGCCGTGGCACGCGAATTAAGCAATTGGTACATGTCCGGGCGAGCTCTCGCGCGGATACAATAATTCTCTTTGTTAGAAAGCATGACGGGAATTCGAAGAACGTGTCGCGACAACGGCTGCATATTGAATTTACGTTACTGTACCGAGATCGCCGTTTAATCGGGTTACCATCAGAATCACTTGGCACGCCTGTCATACTAATTACCGTAAGCTTCGCGGTTATGCCAGACGAATAGAAATAATTCTTTCGTACGTCGCGCGGGGAGGGTCGTCTGTATTCGATTTGCGGACGACAGGAATCGAGTTACGTGTTACACCGACCACTTTCCTCGTAACACGCTCGCGACTCCCGTAAAACAAATAATTGAGAATTACGGATCGAATCAAAATTGGCGGCGGCGAGACCCGAGGAATTTTTAAAAATAAGAGTGATAACAGAATAAAATGTATCGACTTATGGAAGAATAAGTCGATTATTTATTGACTCTGCAGTGGTCACGATTTTTCAAGTTTGCCAATACTTTCACTGGAAATTAACTTATCAATTCTTTGCACTGGTTGCAAAATGGTAAAATTATTCCATCGCGTTCTAAAATAATTTTTATATCGATAAAATTTAGATTTGAGGGATTGTTAAAAATGGAACTAACAATTTTAGCGGTGCTTCCGAGTCACCACTCGAGTGCAAAGGGTTAATTTAAATCCGCGTAGAGATCAGCTAAAATCAAGTACCTTTCGTTTTTCTTGCCCAGTCTTCTCGAGTTTCAGCAACCGGTTGCGGAGGTCCGTTAGTAACGAGGAGAAGAGTTAGGCGCTTTGTTCTCGATAAAGCCGCGCATCCAGCGATATTCGGGCAGCGTTCGCGGTTCATTACGCGCAACACTCTCGGCCGGTTACCAGGCGCGCCGGTTTGCCCCGGCGTTTTTCTTCGGGAGATCCGGTCGGCCGCGTTCCGCGGGAGGCGCTTTATGTAAGACCACCCGGCCGACCATTCACGAGGAGAATCTTCACCGGGCCGAAGTTAAAAACCGACTTGACGAGCGGAATTTCTGCGAAGAAAACGCTTTAAATCGCGCGGAGCTGCCTCGTCTACCGTCTTCTGATACAGTCGGTCCCACAAGTATCCGCACCCTCATTGCTTATAAATCTGTCGAAATCAAGGGATGCGTGTACAATTTTGCAATCAATTTTTTATTATCTTATTTAATATTTTTGGATGCGACGGAAGAGGAAAAGTTTGTTATAATTTTGTTACAATTTGCTATAAATTAACTTTATACATGTGTTCATTCATAATGAAAAGTTTATTGCAAAATGCGTCCCTTGATTTCAACAAATTTCTATTATAAACATTGAGGGTGCGAATACTTGTGGCACTGACTGTAAGTATTTCGCGTGCGCGTGTTTGCGTTGGAGCGCCGGAAATCGGCCGATCTTCGTTGCAGATCGGTTCTCTGTAAAATCTTCTTTGGACGTCGGTGAATAACAAGCTCGCGGAGAAGGTTAGGCGACTGCTGCGGGTCGACCGTATCGAGATTGTACTTATTATTTATACGGCTTGCCACCTCCATTCACAGGTTACGTAAAACCGCTTTTCCTGCTCGCTTATGCGTCGCCCAGTCTGCGCCGGTGCTACTTGCAAGAAGTTAAATGCCATTTTTCTTACGCTTGTCGGGGTTGCTTTCGCTTCGAATCTGCTTTCTTTACTTCGATTTTCAAATCGAAGCTACGCTTGCCGCGTGGGTCGTTCTTGGGGGATCAGGAAAATAGTGTTGGAGGAGTTCAGGAGAATAGTATAGTATCCGAGTTGGATGTTATTTGAATTATTGTATATTATATTATATATATTGTATATTGTTATTCGGTGATTGCGATTATATGTTTTTTGATTGTTAACTTTTTGGAAGCAGGGAATTTTGATTAGCAATTTTTTGGAATTAGTGAAATTTGGTTGTTAGTTTCTTAAAATTAGAAATATTGAATTTTTAATATTATGGTATTAAAAAGATAGGACTGTTAGTTTTCTCGAATTAGAAAAATTCGATCTTCAATTTTCTCGAATTAGAAAAATTCGATATTCAATTTTCCCGAATTAGAAAAATCCGATATTCAATTTTCCCGAATTATAGAAAAATTCGATTCCCAATTTTCCCGAATTAGAAAAATTCGATATTAAATTTTCCCGAATTAGAAAAATTCGATTTTCAATTTTTCTGAAATAGAGAAATTCAATTTTCATTTCTTAATTCTTCCAAATTTTTGCAAAAGAAACAATCCATGCATAATTATTAATTGACCAGAGAAAAACTACATGATTCACAAAGAAACTATGGAAACTTCTTTCTAAAATCACTGACACACTTGTCCCTATATTAAAAATATGAATTAATCGTTTACGAAATATTACTAATTGTCTGCAATAAATCGCGTTAACAAGAGCAATAACTTCCTCGTTCGCTGCTTACGTAATTAAAGCAGCGTCGGTGATCGTATGAACATTTCCGACCCTTCCACCGTACCAGACAGCAGTAAATACCAAGGAAATGTCACTTGCGTTATCTTGTAAATTAATCTTGCTGCATAATCCACTACAAAGCATGGACATAGAGGAGTCTTTGTTCGAGGTCCATAAAATTAAACCAGTTCGTACCACTACCGCGCATCTTACACCCTCTGTTGGCATTGTAATTCATCCTGGAATTGCAAATCCTAATAAATTGTGCACAATGGCGAGCGCGCAAATTAGGGAAAATATTTATTTACGGATTATTACGCGACGACGGTGTCATGTTACCTTAAACACGGTGCTAAAAGATGTCTATATACTAATAGAGAAATATGTTAAGATTAGTTTATGTGTAAAATATTGTTTGGAAAAAGGTGGATATTTTAGTAATACTTTATAGAGGAGTTTTACGTTTATAAAGGAATTTTAGGAGTAAAAGATATTATTATAAGTAAAGAATTATTAAGAATTTATTAGAATTCAAATCGCAATTTTTTATTAAATCTATTGTTAGTAATACTTTATCTAACGTAAAAATAACAAATTGACAAAGGTGAAGGAAAATATAGCACTAGAAATTCATTAATACGTTTATAAATTATTACACCTCAAAGAAAAGTTTCGCGACTTTCTTTTAGATAATAATTGCATCAGAAATTGTTACATAATATTACTCCGTTAAAAATTATCATTTTTATTGCTCAAACCTGAAAAGAACACTCTCCAAAACTAACCAAAAAATCCCGAATCTGAATAAATAAATCAACTGAAGAAAATCCTACAAAAATAACTAACTCCTTTTACAACATTAATAAACAAACCATACAACTTATAAAAACTTAACTACCACTTTCACCACCGCCATAATACTCCCAAAAACCGCATCGACCGTCACAGGAATTCCTTCGAGTCCCAATTTCGAAGCCGCGGTTTCTGAAAGAAACGAAAGTGAAGCGAGATACGACGACGACGACGTCGACGGCGGCGGCGTCGGTGGCGGAACGATTCCGGAGGTGTGTAACCGGCGACCAAGGGCAAGGGAGAAAGAGAGAGTTGGCCGACCGGGAACGAGAAGGGGTCGACTACCTCGTGAAATAACAATTCGGTTTCGATCGCGAGGAGTCTGGAAATTTTCATCTCTCGCCCCGGGGCAGGGGACGCGCCGGTAGGAGACCAGATCTACGCCGCTCGTAGACGGCGCGCGAGCGGGACGAGCTCAGACGAACAGAGAGAGACAGACAGAGAGAAAAAGACAGAGAGGGGAAGACAGAGGAAGACAGATAAAGGCAGGGAGAGAAAGACAGAGGAAGTCAGAGGAAGTCAGATAAAGACAGAGAGATAAAGACAGAGGAAGAGAGAGTGTAAGAGAGTGAGAGAGAGAGAGAGGAAGACAGCTAAAGGCAGAGAGAGAAAGCCAGATAAAGTCAGATAAAGACAAAGCGTCAGAACGACAGAGAAACAGAGACTGCGAGTGAGAGTGTGTGTGAGTGAGAGAGGGAGGGGGGGGGGGGCGAGTTTCGAAGGTGGTGAGTCAAAGCGAGCCGAAACGATAGAGAAAGGAGCGGGGAATCAGATCGTAGGAGGGTGTCGGCGCAGAGGTGGTAAAGAAGACAAGGGGATGAAACTGGCGAACCAGAAGGGCAGCGAGGAGGAGGAGAGTCGAAGCGGGGGGAGGTGGGTGGCGGTCGGTAGGGGTTTCGGAGGTACGATCGAGGGTAGGTGGGGGAGGTGAGGTGGAAGAAGAGAGCGAAAGGTTTAAAATAATAGTAGAACACAGAGGCTGAGTCGGTCGCGTGAGGAGAGTAAGGAGAGGGCTCCGCCCCGCAAAATATGGCGAGCTTCGCCAGGACGTGATTGGGTGACGGGAGGACCTCAAGGCTCGCAAGCCAAGACATTGGTGCCCCCTTTTCGCCTATCTAACCCCCCTTTTTAACCACCCTCGGGGCGGCCGACGGTACCCCCTTTATCACACACAGTCTCCCGGCCTTTCTCTACGCTCGGCTTTATCTTGTTCCTCTATGGCTCTAGCGTTACCTGCTGCCGGGTCATGGGTAGAGAATTTTTGTACGGTCGAGCGGTCATTCTCTGTGTCTCTCTCTCTCTCTCTCTCTCTCTCTCTCTCTCTCTCTCTCTCTCTTTCCTGTTCTATATA
>NC_135781.1:32142869-32151146 GCF_028453695.1 Augochlora pura
AATCTATATTATAGTTGACTTATGTTTAAATAAACAATACATAGAAGGATTTATGCTGACTGTAAAATGATTAAATGGAATAAAAAACGTTATGGAACAAATTCAATTAAATAATTGAATATTAATATTTATTTTTCTTTTATTTTACTAAAGCAAAGATTGTGCTTTGAATTATTATGAAAGACAATATTGACCGAGGAATGTCTGAAGGAAATAGAAAATGTTATAAGCTAAATTAAGTAAATGAATGAAATATTGATAACAATTTTTTTTTTCTTAAAATTTCACAGCCAAATTACAAAATCATCTAAATCAAAATTCACCTAAATGTTAACGTTAACGAACCGATCGCCTTGGCGCAAAACCACCTAACCGGCTTCCTATCGCAGAAAATCTCCCAACCACTCTCGGCAGATACGTCACGGCGAACGAGGACTCGTCGATGTTAAAACCGACGGAGTTCCGTTCGCGCGTGGCGTTGATCGTCGAACCGCGGCGTCGATAAATTTTCATTAACCGGCGACGATGAACGGACTTATTCCGCGAGGATGCGTCGCTGAATCTACCATTCCGGCCGGTACCGCCTAATAGCCTCATTAATCTGATCACGGGAAGGGGATACTGCACGGCAGAGTCGGGGCATTTCGAAGAAACACGCTTAGAAAAAGCCTGCGCGGGCGCGCGCGCGGCGTGTATAAAGTCGGCGTTCGTTAATAAATCTCGGGCGGTATTGCGAGAGGTCGGTGCGGGCCGGGCCGGGTCGGGCCGGGTCGGTGCGGGCTCTCTCTCGTGCTCCGGGGAGCCCAGTAAATAAGCTGGCCGAGCTTTAATCATTCCTATTTTTGCGTCTACCAACCGGTCATGAGTTTAGCGCCTCGTTCCCTCGGCTCTTCTCCTCTTCTCGCGTGCTCCGCGCCCTCTGCGCCCCCTTCAGCACCCGCTCTTACTCTCTAGCTCTTTCTCTTTCATTCTCTTTCTCTCTCTCCCTTGGCTTTCTCCTACTTCTCTTTCTCCCTCAAGATTTAATTATGCAAATCGCAGGGCCACTAGACAAAACCAATATTTGCTTGAGTTCTTAGATGGCGGTGAGGGGGACGGTGGGGAGAGAGAACGAGAGTACGAAGGTACGAGAGAAAGAGAGATGTATGGAGAGAGAGGATGGGGTGGGGTAAAGCAGCAAGAGGCAGCACCACGGCCAGGTAGGATTCGCAACTCATAATCAGGGAGATTCATTTGCCTCGGTACATAAAAATATAATCTCTCCCCTCTCTCTTTCGGCCGGCACACCGGGCAGACTCTCTCTCTCTCTCTCTCTTTCTCTCTCTTCCTCTCTTTCTCTCTCTAGTCCCGGCACCGGGCGGCAGCCCGCTCCTTGTCGCGATAAATACATTTCCAACGTTAATCGTAATAGCTTCTCTGCTGATTAAAGCCGCGCATTAACGCCCTTTGTTGGATAGAATTACGCGAATTGTATTGTTGGCGCGGGGCGCGGGGCGACCGTTCCTCCAAAGCGGCACGCGAGGAATTGCGCGAAATCCGCGGAGTTCATTGGACGATCTTTATTTAAACGGGATTAACGGCGTTTGCCATAACCTTCTTGGAATTCGATGGCAGATTTGATGGTTAATGTTGAGGTTATGATCGCTGGTTAATGTTAAGGTTATGATCGATGGTTAAGGTTAAGGTTATGTTTGCTGGTTAATTTTGGAGCGGAGGGAGTGTTTGATCGTGGACCTGGTATATTGTTAATTTTGTTTGATTTAACTATTTGTAGGTTAAGTTGTTTGAATCGTAGAGTTGAGAGATTTTTTAATTAAACTAGAATTTAGTAGTAGAAATTTAGTGTAAACTGGAGTTTAGTAGCATAAATTTAATAGAATTATTATTATTATTTTTATTATTACTATTATCTAGTAGAACTAATTTTATTAAAAGAACTGAAATCAGTTTTAAATTTTAATTTTAATCACTTTAAAACCATTTAAAGAACTAAAATCATAATTCTTTATCAAAACAATCTCTATTTAGTAAAAATTGGAATTTATTTTATTTAGAATTAAAAGAGCAAGAATCGATTATTTTCTGTAATATAAAAATAATAAATTTTTAAGATTTGGTTATAGGTGCTTGTTCCCAAAACGACGAATTTTCGAGTCCTGAACAGAATATGCTTTAACAACCGGCTAATGAATAAACAGTCGCGCGCCTCGATGAACCCGCGTGCGCGCGCTTTACTTACATCTGCTACCATTATTCTCTTTCGTAACTCAGCCGGATTTGCTTACTGCGGCTGCTTCCTGCGCACCGTCAAATTTATCGCCGACTACTACTACTACTACCACCACCCCTCCTCTACCTAGTGGTCGGTAGGCGCATAAGAACCGCGGGAAGCGCCATGTAATTAGCAACCTCAAAATCTCGACACTTTACGCCATCTACGGATCTTAATTACGCCCGCACGTGCCACCGACCGAGCACTATTTTTCTGTAATTACATCGTCGTATACTTATGGAATGCGCGTTGCCTAAATCTCGAATAATTTCACGTCGCATCGGAAGGCGGCGAGAGCGCCGCGCGAGCACTGATATGCTAATGTCGCTTACTTAAATCGCGCTACGGGAAGGAATTGCGACTTTCTTTACGATTTTCACCGGTCCGGTGATTCTTGTGATACTCTTGGCAAGGTTATGTCTTCAAAGACAAGTTGAACTTATTGTACAAATTAGGTTTAGTACAATTCTTTCACTGAAATATTTCTTAATTATTTATTTATTAATCTTTTGGATTTGAGACTATTTTAATTAAAACTTAAGCCATTTGTTTCATATGATTATTTTGATTCGATTTTTATTGCTTTGATTTGATTTTTATCGTTTTCATTTGGTTTCTATTACTTTGATTTATTATTATTTTTTTAATTTGGTTTGCGGTTTTTATTTCTTTTTATTAAGGTTCCTGAGGTCATTTCAAAAAACTTTTTCCTTAGCGAAATTGCAATCCGCGGCTTCGTTTACGAGTTATTAACGAAAAACACTGACCAATGAGAGGCGAGCTCGATTACCGCATCGCAGAAATCCCAACTCTCATTGGTCACTATTTTTCGTCAATAACTCTTGAACCAAGGCTCGGATCGCATTTTCGCTAAGGAAAAAGTTGCTTCAAATCCCCTCAGGAATCCTTTACTTCCCAAATTCGAGTGATTTTTGACAATTATTCTATTGTTTGACAATTTATTCAGTATATACAAATTTAGAAAAAATTTAGAAAATTCGCACTCGAATGCAAAGGATTCAACCATCCATTCATTCACTCACTAATGTATTTATTTATATATTTATTTGCATATTTATTTACATAATTATTTACATATTTATTCATATATTTATAAAATATTATCCGCGACTCCACGCAACCGTCTGACTTACCCAAAAGAATCGCATAAAGAACCGATAACGAGGCCGCCAGAGTCGACGGATTTGAATTTCAATGGAAACGCGGCGCCCCGCGCCGCAATTAATACGGAACATCGGAGAGGAAGAGGTGTTGAGATTCGTATTTAATAGTGATCGATTGAGCGTGGAACTATCTATAAACGATTTACTGCTGTCGACCGTGGCCCGATTATGCGATCCACAATTACTGCAAATTACAGCGGGTGATTGCGTCGTTGGCCGGCGCATAAAATAACGGTATTTCAAAACATATTCATGACCCGTGCAACACAATGCCGAGTGTAGGATGCTCTCGAGCTGCAGCGCGCTCTAGGAGTGGGGAGGGGGTGGAGAGGGGAGGTGAGAGCATTGTTTAGCAGGTAGAGGAGCATGATGAGCGATGATACACACACTTCCCTCAAAATTGCTACTCGAAGAGGACACACGGGCCGTGAGCACCGTTCGGTGGAGAGGAGGGGCCCGGTTTTCCTCCCCCTCTCCTAGGGTTTTGCCGGATGATAGATATTGTGAATGACGCTGATAGCGCCCCCCAGTAATTGTTACATCGCATGTCTGATCGCGAAAACTGTGTGGAACGACGGAGCGAGCGCCGGTGAGAGCGAAGTGAATTGTCTACGATTGATTTATTGCCGGTGAAAACCGATGTGAAAACGTGCTCTCCTGTTTTTTTCAGACGACAGTCGGAATCTCGGTATTTTTTACGCACGGGAATATTTATGTATGTAGTATAATTTTGGTATGTATATTGATTTACTGTAATATATTTTATCACATTCTTTATTTTATTTTTCATTATATTAATCGATTATGAAAAGCAATATTTATATGGTAGCTCCATTCCTTTGCCAATAATATTGATAATTTCAGAACGATCTGTAAACATCATTAACATCCAGTTATTTATTTAGTATATCGAAACAAAGTATCCTCATCCCTAAAAGGAATATCCACTGCTTGTCTGACCATGGTCGATCATTTCCACTTACATCAAAATAGCGAATTCGAGCAACTTAAATCAAAAATCGTACAAAAATCCTTTATACGAAAATTTCATCTACTTAATCAATTGGACGTTTATACAACAATTCGAACCATCCCCTTAAAGATCGATCCATTTACTGGAGAACATGCTCAGAGCGTCTCGAGTGCGCTACAGTAGTGCGAACCGACGAAAGACCCGGCGATACGTGACCGTGGCGCTCTAAGAAAGAAACGTAGAAAAGAGGAAGACGAATAGAAAAGCCGACAAAAGCATCGTGGCATCGACTCCACAGAGCGAGAGAGAGAGAGAGAGAGAGAGAGGGGGGGTGGGGAAGGTCCGGTGAAAGTGACTAAGCAAACAATAAATCTAGAGGAACGGGCGCGCCTCGGAAGTTTGGGCGAACGCGCCTGATCGGCAAATGTGTGCGAAGGTTAACCAGCGCGAAACTTTCGCGGAGAAGAAGTTCGGAAACGGGAACAGTGCCGAACAAGTTGCCGATAGATATTTACTCGGAAAAACCGAGAGAGAGTAGGGGGGGGGGGGGGGTCAGGGGGGAGAGGGCTCTATAGGTGCGGAGAAAGCGTCGCCCCGGGTGTATCGGCCAGCTGAGGCTCTCTCTCGGCCGTTACCCGGGTCGCCAGGTGCGCGCGCGAAAGTTAGCCTAATCCGGGACGGAGGCTTGACAGGTAAATGAATAAGAAAAGGGGTTTTGCGAGGCCCGGGAAAAGTTTTCTCTCCGGTCTCGTTCGACTGTTAATCGAGAGTTTTGTTTCGAACAGCGGGAGGGGGGATGAGACGATCGAGTCAAGTGAGAGCCCGTTCTGATAAATGATCCGCCGCTTTTGCGAACGACGCCATTGTTCGTCCGGCGCGGACTGTGAACTCGGCTTTTGAAATTAGGCGAGTTCGAATTGTATTTCGATGCGACGATGCAGGAAGTGAAATTCGAGAGAAATTTTTTTTTTAGAAGCCGTTTCACGAAATTGTTGGTTTTTGTTATAGTTGCAACATTGAAAGATGGAGGTTAATAGTTTATTTAATATTATTGTTTTGTTGCTGGTAGTGATTCTTTTGGTGTTAAGATGTTAGGCTGCATTGTGTTTTAATATTATTTTAGGTTAGAGTATTTTTAGGTTATGCTATACAATGCAATACTATACAATACTGTACATTACAACACAATATAGTATAGTATAATACAATATAATACAGCATACTGTATTAATATACTGTATGTTCAATTTTCTTTAATAATTCATGGTGCCTTTAATCTGAAATTTCAAACTATTGATTTAACATACTAAAATGTCTTATAATATTAATATAATAAATCAATAATTTAAAACTCCATATTAAAAACACCATGAACTGTTAAAGTACACTGAACATACGACAATCTGGCCACGGAGAAAATCCGTAGTCGAACGCAACAGTGGTTCCAGGAATTATTGGGAAGAAGCTTGTTACAAAAGCCATAATGCGAAAACTATGTCAACTTTATCCGTAAATGAAAAAGGAACGCGGTGTCCTGCTGCTGGCCGTTGGAGCACAGAGAGAGAGGGAGAGAGAGAGACCCGGGGTCTCTCGTTAGTTGCATTAAGGTGTTCGTGTGTCCATGATTACGACACGCTGTATACCTCATCCGACGCCGATAGTTAACGATAATTGGAGGCATCCGTTGCGCGCGTCCCAGGAATTCGTACCTGATTAAAGTATCGATCAATTGTGACGCAGATTAAGACGCGCAGCGCGAATATTTTGCATCCGGAAACCGGAAAGAGAATCACGAAACGTCGAAGATGATAATTTAAGGATTTATGGAGGATTTCTTGAAATTATTGCTATTTGGGATAAATATGATAAAAATATTGCAATGTTTTTATAATTGTGTGAAGGTGATACTAGTGATTGATATATTTGTTTTGTATTATTTAATATATTATAATATAATTTAGTATGATAATATAATTCAATATAATAAATATTATTTAATACAGTAATATAACTTAATAAAATTAATATAATTAATTTTTAAACCTTATCATAATTAACATAATAATATTATAATTCCTACTAAATTTGAAACTGAAAATTTGTTACATCTTTGGCTGCGTCTTGATGCGCTTGCAGTGTCGGGCGTTGACTCGCGTTGCGCAGAGATCCTAAACAAACGCAATACCCGAACTATTTTCGTAACTTCTTTCCGGCTTGCTCGCTCTCTCATTATCGTTCGGGAACTTATTCGGGGTGTACGCAAAACCCCCGTTCGGTGCTATACACCCGCGGCAGCCGACAATTAAAGCGAGAACACACCGACCGATAAGGCGATAGTTTACAGTCTACCTGCGTGCGTATCAACTTAATTTCCTCAAAGCAACGAAGTTGTTCGTCGCATGCGAGCGCCGCTTCTAAACAGCTAGTAAAACTCCCCCCGGGGGCGAGGGGGCGGGGAATCGCATTGAAGCCGCTAATTCGCGCTAATTTCGCTGGAAAATAGGGAACGAAGTTCGTTTTATCATCGATTCAACTTGTAACTTTTCCAACGGGAGGCAAACGCGTGCGCGCCTCTGCATATTCCATTAATCCCGGCTCCCTCGATACCTTCGTCCCTCCCCCTCTACCGCCTGTTAGTGTATAATGTTAGAACGATGTTAAAAGATTGCGGAAGACACCGGATACCGCGTTTTTATTTTATTCTGAGACTGGTTGATGTTAATAAATGAATGGCGAATCTTTGGGCTAAGTGAACATTGTTCGGATTGAATTGCACGAAAGTTAGGTTACCTGAAAATGTTTTTTATATTTTAATTACCGAGTCGTTTATTTTGGAAGTACAGTAAGTTTATTTATTTTTGAAATTTGAATATTTGAGGATCTTGCGTTTTAATAAATTTATAAATGTTAGTAAATATTAATGTGATAGTATTGATAGCAGTATTTAATATTTTTATTATTTTCCTAGTTTTACATTTGATTCATTTGTTTCTAACAATAATAGTAATAACAGTGATAATAATAATGATTATTTTAATAACAATTTCCAAGAAGCGGATTCGTTGAAAACGATACGTCCACGCGCAACCATATCCTCCGCCAGATATCTCCGCCCCGTCTCCAGTTTCGAGTATGCGGATCCGTCGAGCAGGTCTTTTTCCATCCCCCTTTTTCAGCGGCGGATAGCATTTCTAAAAGGATTTAATACATTCGCGGGGGAGGCGGCGAAAGTGGAACCCGTCGGAGGATGGATACCGCGAGGGAACAGCGAGGTTAGATTAAACTCGTGTAGGAGCAGCGCCTCCCGGGGGATGGCCGTGGCTTAAACAGTTTTAATCTATGCCTAGGAAACCTCACGTGAAAACAAATCGCGACCTTATCACCACCTGTGAAGTAGATAACAACTTTCCTCCCCACCCACATTACCACCCCTCTACGCCACCCCACGGCACTCGTTTCTCTCTTATTCCTTGATTCCAACGCACCCCCCGCTCTCGTCTCTCCCGACGGTGTTTTTTTTTCTTCTCTCCTTTCATTTCACCCCGTTCCATCTCACTTACGTTTCACTGTCACGACTTCGCCGTTCGCCCCAAGTTCGCTCTCCCCGTCCCAGCGATTTTTATATTTCGCTCCTCTCCTTTTTAATTTTCTTTTCACTTTTGCTTTGTTGGTTCGCGCCCCCCTCGGCTCCAACCTGTTTCCACGAAGTTTTGTCCTTCTCTGCGCTGTCTTTTCTTGCCGGTTATCTATTTCTTTCTGTTTCTCTTTCTGCCTTTTTGCTGCCTTTTTCTCTTTCTTTTTCTGTGTCTTCTTTCTGCCTTTTTCTCTTTCTTTTTCTGTGTCTTTTT
>NC_135781.1:32151246-32156546 GCF_028453695.1 Augochlora pura
CCCCCCCCCCTTGTCTTGCTTTACGCGCGGCGAGCGGCGGCGTCTTATTAACATTTTTCAGCGTTCCAAAGGCAAACAACGCGAACGCGGAACGATATTACACGTCGCTCGGTCGCTCGCCGTTCGAGGCCGACTTCCACGAAATTAATTTCTTTCGGGGCAAAAGACTCGCACGATTCGCGCGCGTAACCCGATTTTCCGTTTAATCGAACTCTTTTTCTTTCGTCTCTCTCTCTCTCTACGTTCTCCTCCTTTTTTTTCCCCCCCGTTCTGTTTTCGCGAGTGTCGCGGATACGCGGATTTGCATGGAAAGGCAGTCGGCCCTATGCAGATTCGATAATGCCTTCCATTTAAATTTCGCGAACACCGTCATCTCTCTCTCTCTCTCCTCTCTCTCTCTCTCTGCAATGTGGATAAAGGAACCACGGCGACTCGCTACAAAGAAGCTTCGGTGACCCGTGCGAACGTTTAATTGTGTTTCGCATACTTTGTCCGCAACAGGTAATGCGTGTTTTCGTTGAATCTCAAACGATTCCGCGACGCGGCGAATAATAATTCCGGCCGCTGCCGCTGTCGCCGCGTTTCGGAACTGGGGATGAAAGTGCTCGGGAGCAATGAGGTCGATTTTTGGAACGAGTGTGCCGTTTGATGGACTGTTATTTATTGGTGATAAAATTGTTGAGTTTTTTGAAAGAGTCGGACGATGTATATTTTTATTATTGATTGGCATTGGCGTTGAGGTTAAAAGTTTATCTTTAGAAACTTCTCAGCGAATTGCAAATATTTATAATGTATTTATGATATAATCATATTTTGCATATGTATTATAAATTAGAAAATTGATATATATTTAATATATAATACAGAAATATTTTGCATCTGTAGCAACAATTCATTCCTTTAGAAATTATACCAGTTCAATTTTAAATTCTTTACTACTTGTACTTCCCTCGAATTTTTACAAGAAATAAAAATTGTCTTGATTAATAAGAATAAATAGAAACTATATACACATCTGCTCCTTTCGTTAATGAATCGGTGGTAATAAAATAATATTCTCGAATTATGTAAGCGCGAACATACAACTCTATAAAGCAACACAAGTCTTTCTACCCAACACCTGGCGAGCATCATCATTAAATGCGTATTTATCTTAGTCAATTGCTGCCCTATGCAAAGCCCTTGCATATCAAACTCTGCCTTAGTCAAAGGGTTAATCGCGACGATTTTTATCGTCTCTTCGACCTCGCGTATCAATGATAATTCCCGACGCATTTCCGTCGTTCCCGCGAAGGCGATCGCCGCTCCTGCTCGCCTCTCCTCTCCTTTATTTCAATGTGCTGCGCGCCATTGTACATAGGCATAACCGTCGCTGTAATAACACAGCTAGACGGAGGAAGAAAGAAAGAAAGAAAGAAAGAGAGAAACGGGATCACCGCGCTCGCGGTGCTCTCTCCGTATACCCTCGGGGAGAGACTGAGCTTTATAATAGCACGATGGAAACACAATGGCTCCCATTCTACCTCGTCCGTCGTCCTCGGTTGCCATATCCCCCCCCCCCCCCCCCTTCCTCTCCTTTCTCCACCCCTCGGCCCTGTCCTAGCGCCCTCGACGGTCCACCTGTGCACCACGGAAACTTTGCATAAATATACTATAACTATTGTTTCGCAGGAGCCGTTCGCGACGGTCCGCGCCCGGTTATTTATCGTTGCGGGTTAATGAATTTCCCTTTTCACCGCCGATTTATTGGACGATTCGTCTCTCTTCCCAACGGTTGTTCAACTTGTTTGAGGACACAATGCCTGATCTTCCGATCGCTGCTGGATCTCTGATATTCCCTGCCTCTCTGACTTCTTCTTCCTCTTCTTCTTCTTTTTAGTTGCGGAGAATCTACTCTCGAGTTACGATCTACGGTGTGTTGAGGCGCTGGCTGTGGTACAGGGGGCTTGGGAATGTAAAGGGTGGATTTTGAAAGAGTCCAAAGCGGATCGGGAAATGTCCGAGCGCATTGAGGTGCTCCGAATGCATCGATCTGGGCGGCGATTATATTTGATCTTGTATTCGTATGTTCGATTTTATGTTTGCATGTTTGATTTTGTGTTTGTATATTTGATTCTATATTTACGTATTTCATTTTATATTTTTATATTTGATTTTGTATTTGTATATTTAATTTTGTATCTCTATATTTGATTTTATATTTGTATATTTAATATTTGTATATTGCATATTTATATATTTAATTTTTGTGTTATGTATAACTAACATAACCTATCAACTAAAACATAAAAGACATCCTCGACCCATAAAAATCTGCATTTGACTGTCGTTAAAAATCCACAAAAATCGTAGCTCGACTACCAAACCTTAAAATTAGCGTTGGCGTTACGGAACTCTTCCTTTTAAAATTACCGTCGACGTTGCCTAACCCATCCTTTTCAAATTAGCGTAGACATTGCCGAACTCTTCCTTTGTCCAAGCCGGCCATATGCAATGTAAATGACCGCGAAGACATCGCGGAGTACGATCGCCGCTGGACGGCAAACATCGGCACGGTTAAAGGGGGGCGGTCGGCCCGGTAAAAATGCAAGGGTCCCGAAGTTCGTACCGGGATACGGGGCGTACGAAACTAAGGATGTAAATCAGGAAGCCTCTAGTGAAGCAACAACGAGGTTACACGGCAGGTCGATTTTGTTCGCCGGCAAAGTGGTGTCCGGTGGAGGAATTCCAAAGTGTTCGGGCAAGTGCCCCGGTGCCGATCCGCTCCGTCGTGTCAAGTTTCCAAATTTCCGGCAGTTACAAGATATATACGAGAGGAGGGACAGGAGGGACGGGAGGGGTGGGGACACAGTGGCGCAGGAAAGAGAGGGACGAGGCGAATCAAGATCAAAAGGAGCAAGTTTCTGTTTGACTGGCAGACTGCCGTGGCCCTTTCTCACTTTTACGTCCTGCCTGCCGCGGCTCGGCGGACCTCCTTTTTGCGCTATAGGATGTTATCGTCTCTCGTCTCTTTTCTACTCTCATCTTCTTTGGACTTTTCTCGTCTTCTTTCGTTATTTTACTATTTTACTATGTTACTATGTTACTATATTATTTTACTACTTCACTATACTATGTTACTATATTTATTTTACTACTTCACTATTTTACTATTTTACTATCTTACTATTTTACCGTCTTGCTATTTTATCATGTCACTATTTTACTATTTTACTTTTAGACTAATATTATTTATTATTACTTTTCTCGTCCCTCGTCTTTTCTCGTCTTCGCTCGTCTTCTCTCGCCTCTCCCTTGCTCCTCGAGACCAAATCACCGCTCCCTCGGCTGTCCCGCGTTCCCAGGGTGTTAACGGTTTATTTCGACTCGGATCCACGAGAAATTAGTCGAAACTCCCTTAGGACGGGATTCCCTTCCCCAGCACGCACTGATTTCCGCAGGCCAGCTTGGCCTTACGATCAGAACCGAAGGAACACTTCGGATGGAGATAAGGCTTCTCCCTGCTACCCTAGATGGCGAACGAAGCTCCGGGACTAAGTGGTTTATTATATCGTTGGATCGTCGTTCTATAAATTGCAGATTTATTTTATATAGATTTTTAATGGTGATTTCGTTGGTGGTATTTTCTTGGGGAATAGTTGCAAACGGGATCTCCAGTGTTTCAGTTTTCAACTGTGTTTTGATTAAATTTTATTTATTTTTACTGTTATTGCTTTATTGGTTTACTGTTTTATTATTTATTATTTTATTTAATTAGGTTAAGTTTTATTGGAAACATCATTCTCCAACAGAGGTGATATTATTCTTTAACCAGTCAAAATAACTGGTTTCTGATTTTTTTTCTTCTACAATTGTTGACGTTATAAAAATTGTTTTTCTAATATAATATTCCAATCTTGCTACTGCTATAAAATAATATGGGTTAGCCTCTTCAAGAGCTTCGTAGTTACATTATAGAGATTTAAACAATCTATCAACTGCGTTATAAGTATTATACGCGTTAAATTGAATAAAAATCGTATTATTACGAAATATATCACAGTTATCCGCGCTCGCGTACCAGTCCGCCCATAGGCGTCCCCGCCAGCATTGTTTCGTAACCTTCAATCAGGGGCTATGGAAAACTTCGTAGTGGCTCAAATATTATTCAAATCTCTCCGAAGTATTGGGAGACCTTTAGAAGTTTTGAGAACTTGCCAACTCTTAAGAGTTTTGAAAGTCACGCGGACGGGAGGGGAGGGGGGGGGGGGGCCCGGGGAAAATTGAAACAAAATTGAAAATGTTCTATTCATTTCGCGCTGAAGTTTTCGCGGCAGAGCGCGGACGGTTTTGCAAAATCGCTGGGCGAAACAGTTTCCGATTCCTTTCGTCGAACGTTCGACGGGATGATATTACGAACGCGGCCGAATCACGGCGACGAATAATGTCATCGATACGGACACGTGTTAACCCTTTTAGCACCGACCAAAATAGTTCTGTGTACGAGAGCGAAATTTACAAAATTCGTTTGATATAGTTTGATGAAAATTCGGGAAGAAATTGCAAGAATTTGGTGAAAATTGATAATTTGAAAATTTAACAATTTTTGGCACTGGAAGGGTTAAGGGCAATGCAAATAGATAAACAAATAAACGAATTAAAAATATAATAAAATTCAGATTTATAACTAAACAAATAGACGCAGGGAAATATATAGGGAAATAAGAAGTTGGCTACCCTTCACCCTTAAGAGGGTTAAAATCGACGTAAAAAAATGAATAAATAAACGAATCAAAAATATAGTAAAATTGATGTATATATATTTATATATAACTAACAAATATACAGAAATTGAGAGATAGGTAAATAAGAAGTTGGCTGCTTACTCTTCGGTACCGAGAGGGTTGAGGTCGTTGCACCGAAATATATTGTCTCACGAATTTCTGTTAAACCGCGAGACGCCGCTTCGTTTCCAGGCCCTTAAGTCCGCGGGGATAAATATCCGAGTTCGGAACTACGTCATGCGGAAGAGAGATTGTTCCCAATTAATCGGTGTTACGGAAGACGCAGGAGCGCGGCGGGACGAATTTAATCAAACGCGCGCCGATTAATCGATATTTTATAACAATCAACAATATCGGGGATCCGATTCGTCTTTTCTCACTTCGTGATATACGTGTACTGTCATACCTAGTCCTTCCATCTCGTGCACATAATTCAAAGATGTCGATTCGAAACGCTATACAAATTTTTCAATACTCTGTCGAAATATTTACAATTATTTCGACAGTTATCGATAACATTTTTCTGTACAAAATATT